>NC_056747.1:202665523-202738023 GCF_019279795.1 Protopterus annectens
TTTTGTGCACAAATTCACTGCTTATAGCCTAAACTCACTTCCAGCAGCCATATAAATTTTGTGCCAGAATATGGTACTCCTGTTAGGCCAAATATACACATTATTCATAGAAATAGCAGACACTGCTGACATAGATAAACAACATAATAAAGTGCCAAGATACAGTGATAAGGAACAAGACTTTCCTCCCTTATCACCACCAGCTGACGATTGTTTTCTGCCAGAACATTTTGGTGGATACAGACAAGCGGGGAGGCAACAGCAGCAAAAAAGAACATATACAGAACAAGAGACATATAGGGGAGGACCGTTTCGCCCATGGCGCGAAAATAAAAGGACAAAATGGTACTAATTCTAATATTTATGATAAAGTTGTGAATTTATCTGGTTGTTTTATCAATGAAGAAATTTATGCAGTGTTAAATCATGGCTTAAAGTTTGTTCCGACAGTTCTTCCGAAAAAATATGAATATAAAATTGATATCTTTAAATTCATACGTAGATTACATTTATGGTATTATTTTAATCATATTGTAGAAAAGAATGTGGAATATAAACAGTTTGAAATAAATAGTTTAGATAGCAATATATTGGAATGTAGTCAGGATTCTATGGACGACTCGTTTTCTTCATGTGTTAGTGAATTTAATGCTTATTGCACAATAGATACATCAAAAATAAAAATGGATAAAACGTTTGTGCCACCTTTTGTCCATGAAGGCATTAAGAGTTTTTCTACCATGATAGGTTTTGAAATTGATGAAATCATTAATAGTGTGAATATTTCAAATGTGAATTTTAATTTAACAAAAAAAGAATGGATCGAGTTAATGACATTTTCAAAACAGAATGAATTGATAGTAAAGCCTTCAGACAAAGGCAATAAAATTGTTATTATGCACTACATGCAATATCTTAAAATGTGTATGAATTTGTTAGCAGATACATCAGTTTATTGTGAGAGTTCCTTAACAGAAGTAACAACAGCTAAAGAAAGTTATTTAGAATTAATTAACAAAGGCCTAAGACTGGGTTACTGGAATGAAAATGATGTAGAATATAAGTTGAATATAACAGAATGTAGTCCTGCACAATTTTACTGTTTACCAAAATTACACAAGGATATGAATAATCCCCCAGGGAGACCGATTGTTTCGGCAAGAAATTATTTTTTACACAATTTAGGGCTAATTTTACATCAAGTGTTACTAAAGGAAGCTATTAAACTGCCATCTTACATAAAAGATTCTTTTGATTTTCTGAATAAAATAAAAAATGTTGTTTGGTGTGAAGACATGTATTGGGTAACACTGGATGTTAGTAGTTTATATACGAATATTAAAAATATACATGGTATAGAGGCATTATTTAAATCAATGGGAGATTATCCATTAACACATTATGTGTTGGAATTAGTAAAATTTTGTTTGGAAAATAATTATTTTAACTTTAATAACAGAACCTATCACCAAATACAAGGTACAGCCATGGGTGCAGCATTTGCACCCATGTATGCTAATACTTTTATGGGTTTAATGGAATCTGAGTGTATTTATACACATTCTTTTGTAAAAAAATATGTTATACACTATTTTAGGTTTATAGATGACTTGATTTTTTTTGTGCAAAGGAGGTAAAAATGATAGTGAAAATTTTATACAAGACATACAAAAGAATAGGTTTAACATTCAATTTGATGGAATACAGTGTGGAGATAGTGTCTCCTTCCTAGACATTAATTTAAAGGGGATTGTAGGAGAGCATATAGTCACTGGAATACATAGAAAATGTAATTGTATTAATCAATTTTTGATGGGCACTAGTTGCCATCCAAATCATGTAATAGAAGCTATACCATACAGTGAATTATTAAGGATCTCCAGAATATGTAATAATGATGAAGAATTTTTAAAGGAAGTTAATAACACCACAAAAATGTTTATGAATAGGAGATATAACATGCAAGTGGTAATGAAAAGTAGGGATGAAATATTTTGTAAAAGATATAATAATAGACTTCAAGTAAAAAAGAAAAGTGATATGATGTATAGTAAAGAACATGGAGATATGGATAGTATTTTTATGGTGTCCACATACAATATCTGTAGTGATGATATTAAGAGATGTATATTATATTTTTGGAGATTCCTACAGAATTATAAAGAATTAAGTGAGATGACTAATAAAAAATTAATATTTAGTTATCGAAGAGGGAGGAACATAAGAGACATAGTAGTTCATACTAAATTTGAATTACCCATTCAAGATGTAGGTAGAACAATAAGAAATATAGGTACCACACCCTGTGGAAAATGTAAAGTTTGTGCTCATGTGGACAGTGATTTTCCCTATATAAATGGAATAAGCTTCAAATCTACAGGTTCTTTTAGTTGTGTTACTAAACAAGTTATTTATATTATAAAATGTGGATGCACAAAATTTTATATAGGACAGACTAAAAGAATGTTTAAAGTTAGAATCATGGAGCATCTGAGAGATATCAGGAACAACAAGTTAGAGAGCCCTTTGGCTCAACATTTTGTGAAATATCATAACTCGGATGTTACTAGTTTTAGGGTGTCTATTTTAGAAAAGATTATTAGAAATGAAGCTAGTGAGGAAAAAATAAAAAACTTACTTTTAAAGAAAGAATTAACTTTCATTTTAAAATATCAAACATTAATACCAAAAGGACTAAATGTTGACTGTTGTTGGAAGAGTGTGATATGAACATGTTTTTTTAATTTGAATTGGATTCCTAATTGTTTAATGAATTCTTAATTGTATAATGAGTTAATGGGTGTGTGTATAAATATTGAATGGAAGTGTATTGTTAGTTACTCCTTGAAGGCTTTGTAAAGCCGAGGCGCTAGAGATTCTATAGAGAATAAACTGTTTTTGGTGAACTGGCTGTTGTTTTATCTGAACTGCTGACATAGTATCTGGAGCCACCTTCCACTTCACCCTTGACACTTCTTCATGGAAACACATGTATCTCTGATTATTTGTTGCCACCTTTTGTGCTTCCAAATACTGAACAGATTTTTTTTTCTTTTTTCTTTTGGACTCCTCATGAGTTGCGTATTCAAATTCAGACATACCGTCTTGATTGTCTACATTATTCACTTCGACTGTTTTACCTATATTCCGTTGCACTTTTCTCACTCTGCCTTGTACAAACCCTATCAGTGTGGCCTTTTGCATTGCACCTTGTAGTCTAATTTTTCTCATTGACCTTTTTACAAGTACCTGTACCACTCACATAGAGGCATACCTTTGTAGCTCCTCTACAATATAGCGGATAATAGATATTGAAAAGGAGTGGATTCTTCCACCTTCCTTTTACTATTAATATCTTTTTCTAGACGTGTAACCTGAGATACCACCATAGGAATCAGTGCAGAGATATCTAAAGTATGATTTAATATTTTGCATGGTTCCACTCAAAAAACCTTGGAAGGCCACATCCACATAATCGCTAATATCTATTAATTTGGTAACAAAATAATGAAATAAACCCACTTGATAGCTATTCTTCAGTTCCCTTGGTGGTTACATATTTGATGTTTCCTTTTAGAAATATAAAGATTTTGATATATGAAAAATTTTTATTTATTATTTTTGTATTGACATTTGATTACTGGTAAAGTCTGAATGAGTAGAAGCCCCATTTTCAGCAGAGGCCTGGGGAGAAAACTCCAAATTATTATAAAACATTTTAAGAACAATAATTTTGCAATCTTCAAAAATAAAACAAAACATCTGCAGTTTAAATAATTATGACAAACATAATATAAAAACATTGGTTAAGAATCGCTATAAGGTATATGACAATCATTTAATATTTAGAGAAATGTTTGACAGTTTGTAAAGAAATTAAAGGTAAGTTAGTCTAATAAAAAAATAGGAATTGCAATATGAACTGAGGGAAAAACAAGCTTATGGTATATTTAGAGAGAAAGTCAGGGAAAAGAATTAGATAGCAGTAAGGAAGTAAGTGAAAAAGGGAGAGTAAGGAGGTATAAGGAATGAAAAGGTACTTGTCCACATTTAGGGATATAGTTTATCCTGGTTTTGAGCAAGAACAGAGACTGATTTTAGCTAGGAAATCTTTTAGAGTAATTTTGAAAGATGGGAGGGAGGGTATAGAACTGATGGATTTAGGTAAGGAGTTCCAGGCCTTAGAAAACTTGTGCGAGTACAGACAATGCCCAGCAGATTTGCTAGGTTTGTAGACAGACAGGAGTTTTTGGTCACTGGATTGCAATGACCGACTGGGAACATAGTTGTGTAGAATGTTTTTTTAGTGTGGGACAGGCAGATGAATGCTGGATAATTTTATAGGTGGTAAGAAGTTGTGCATCTGATAGTTGACGTGGCAGTTCTAACCAATTTAGGCTTTTCAGTGCTGTACAGTGGTGGGTTTTGAAAAGGGTATGTGCTGCAAATTTAGCAGCTTTGTTATAGCATTGTTCAAGCTTTAATTTTTGAGAAGCCTGTAGGTTAGTAAGGATGGGAGATGTATTTCGCACATGCCGATGTGATGGAATCTCTTCCATCGACTAGTGGTCGCATATGTGAATTGTTAATAGATTTATGTATTTTTGGTGTCCCAAAGAATACTGGAACTCTTGGAGGTGAAACATTTAAATAATTATACAAATCTATATCAATCCGTCTATCTATAAACATGTCATTTAATTGCATGTAAACTTTTTTATATGCCCCATTCAATTCATTCAAGGAAACGTTTTGATACATGTCCATATCCAAGATGCCTTGCATTCTGTTGTTGTAGTCATATAAATCCATGATGACTGCTCCCCCCCCACCCCACCCTTATCCGGTTTTATTATTCGTATTTTTTCTTTCTGTAAATGTGATAATGTGAACTGTTCATTTTCACTTAAGTTGTTCACAATTTTCTTATCATATTTATACTTATTCAAGTTCTTAAGATATATTTCACATATCTTTTTATAAAGTGACAAACGGGGATGGAGGGGTGGGTTATATGTACTAGTAAAACTATACATACTACTATTTCTCAGTATTCTACTTTGGTATAGCAATTTCAAATTAATTTTCCTTAAATGTAATTTTAAATCTAAAACAGTTTTCGTGAAATTGCTTTGTACTGCGGGCACAAATGTCATCCCCTTTAGCAAGTAAATCTGCTACTTCACCATCAACATGCACATTTGAAAAATTATACACTTTAAAATCTTCGTTTTGATTTTGCACTATAACACATTCACTTTCACTTCTGATGTCAGGGCTGATAGAAAACTCTGCATTGAACATTGATTTGCTCAAGCTTTTTGATAGATTTGGTTATGAATTACTTGCTTGTAAAAAACAACAAAAAAGTAATATATGAATTGAGCAAAGAGGTGGCAGTTTTGGATAATGCCATTGGGGAAGACAATCAATATGAGCAATGTAAATATGGACATCTTCGAATTTACAATAGTATAGACCAACATATTGAAAGGCTCAAGAGTAGAAAGATTGGCAAAATGGAAAGAGATATAAATGAATATGCAAATGGTTTAGCATATCCGAGACCCCCAATTTCCCAGAATCGGAACAGCAATAATAAAAATATAAACAAAAAAAGAGTAGCATATGAAAGTATAACAGAAGCTGGAGAAATGGAAAGTCATAGTGAGAACCAGAATTTCTATAACCAAAACTACCCGGCCTTGAGGAGATCGGAGAGGATTAAAAACAATAAAAACAACCCGCAACAATATGTAAACCAGCCACAAGCGGGGTTTCAAGGGGCGAGGCCCAAAAACAAACACTGGAGGACTTGAATGTTTATAAATATGAACAAAATGTCATGATCAGTATTGTTGGTGTTGATTCTGACATTAGAACTGAAAATGAATGTGTTATAGTGCAAAATGAAAACGAAGATTTTAAAGTGTACAATTTTTCAAATGTGCATGTTGATGGTGAAGTAGCAGATTTACTTGTTAAAGGGATGACATTTGTGCCCACAGTGCAAAGCAATTTCACGAAAACTGTTTTAGATTTAAAATTATATTTAAGGAAAATTAATTTGAAATTGCTATACCAAATTAGAATACTGAGACATAGTAGTATGTATAGTATTAGTAGTACATACAACCCACCCCTCCATCCCCGTTTGTCAGTTTATAAAAAGATATGTGAAATAGATCTTAAGAACTTGAATAAGTATAAATATGATAAGAAAATTGTGAACAACTTAAGTAAAAATGAACAGTTCACATTATCACATTTACAGAAAGAAAAAATACGAATAATAAAACCGGATAAGGGTGGGGTGGGGGGGGGCAGTCATCATGGATTTATATGACTACAACAACAGAATGCAAGGCATCTTGGATATGGACATGTATCAAAACGTTTCCTTGAATGAATTGAATGGGGCATATAAAAAAGTTTACGTGCAATTAAATGACATGTTTATAGATAGACAGATTGATATAGATTTGTATAATTATTTAAATGTTTCACCTCCAAGAGTTCCAGTATTCTTTGGGACACCAAAAATACATAAATCTATTAACAATCCACCTATGCGACCACTAGTCGATGGAAGAGATTCCATTACATCAGCATGTGCGAAATACATTGATTTTGAATTAAAACACATTCTGTGAAATGAAGAGCAAATTTGTAAGGATTCTTGGGCCTTCTTACAACATATGAATAGCATAGAATATAACAAGGAAGACATATTGGTCACTATTGATGTATATGACATATATACAGTCATTTGCAGGATATAGGAGTTGAATGGACTAATGAGATGTTACATACAATTGACATACCCCAGGATAAAGCTAATTTATTAGTAGAGATGCTTGAATTAGTTTTGAACAACAACTATGTTGTGTTTAATGGTAACTATTATTTGCAAAATAGAGGCATCGCAATGGGATCACCATGTGGGGGAGCATACGCGAATATCATCATGGCATATTGGGAAAGGAAATATGTGTTTAATACTGAGTTCCATAAATATCTTAAATCTTATTTCAGATTCCAGGACGATATAAGTATAATTTGGAAAGGGCCTAGAAGCATCCTAGAAGAATTTCTGGAGTATATTAATGGAACAAAAAGCTTTTTGAAATTCACATGGAAAGTTAGGCTTGATTTTATGGAATACTTAGATATTAAACTCATAAAAGACAACATAGAGGAAAGATATACAGCGCAGATATACAGGAAGGAAACTTATTCGAATAGTTTATTGCACTATAACAGCTCCCATCCAGCACACCAAAAAAGATCTGTGATAAAAGGGCAGGTAGTTAGAGCTGCCTGGATGGTAACAAAAGAACAAGACTTCATTGAAGAATGCACCAATCTGCGGTCTATGTTTTGTGCTAGGGCATACCCAGGTGAATTCATTGATGAAATCATAGAAGAAGTCAGAATCAAAAGAGACATAGGTAATTTTAAACCCATTTTACATAAGGAAAACATTTTAAGTGAAATGAGGACACATGATATAGAAGAAACAATAATAGATAACCCTGATTCACACAGAATACAAGATGTAGTTGAGAGAAACAATAATAAGTTCTCAGAAGCACTGTCCTAGACTAGACTTCAGACTACTTAAATTGATTTAAAAAAAAACTGGGCCATATTAAATGAAGAAGAAGAGTTTAGAAACATATTAGGTGTAAAGCCATGTATTGTTCACAGGAGAGGGAAAAATTTAAAAGAATTAGTCCAGTATAAAGAGAATTATAGTGAAAGTGTCCTGCATGGCATGAGGAGGTGTGGTGCATGTAAATGGTGCCATAAAATAGAAATTAATAATGAATTTATTATAAGAAACAAAAAATATATGATAAAAGGAAAATACAGTTGTGAATCTAAGGCAGTGGTATATTTAAGTAAGTGCAAATCATGTTTAGCTTTTCACATAGGAAAAACAGAGAGAAAATTCTCCCGTTTATATGAGCATGAATATGCCATTAGAAAAATTAATTTATCTAATGCCTTAGCAAAGCATGTAAAAGACCATCCAGGGCACCAATTTAGCTACATCATTATTGACAGTGTAGTAACAGATGATAAAAAAGCATGGGGCTTGTTATTAGAATTGAGAGAACTTGAATGGCAAGTAAGGTTACAAGCAGACAGCTGGCCAGGAATCAATGAATGGAATTCTATAACTCCAATCTTGAAGCTTAATGCGTTAAAAAGAAGTAAGATAAATTAAATATTTCACAAAGGAAATAAATAGATAATTTATAATGAATTTAGAGTTGAATAAGGTTTTATATGCATGAATGGGGCAGCATTGTTGTGTGTTTTTTTAAAACTGAATATTGCTTTAAATGAAATGTTACTTAAGAGGAAATGTCACTATAAGGAAATGTATTTAAAATGGAGGGAAAATTTTAAAATGATGTCTGAAGAAGTTTAATATTTATTTAAACGAAAGCACTAACATTTTAATACAGTTTTATTTTTGGAATAAAGCTTGCGATCATTTTATACTTCTAAGTGGTGGTACATCTTTGTGGATTTAGCTGACACGTTGCCTGCTTTTTTTGTTTTTGCAAAGTTAAAAATTAATCATTTGCTTAGTTTTGAAGAACATTTGAGTGAAATTCTATAGGAGGGAGCAGCAACTGGGATACTGACAAAAAAAAAGTTGAATAGGAAAAGTTATAGGGTCCTGATATTCCATATCTATTCAGCCAGGCATATACCAGTCATGACCCCCCCCCGTGCATGCCCAATGTGCCTCACATAAATTCCTACATGGTGGGGGTTCCTAGGCTGAAAGATTTGAACTTTCTGTCCTTTGTCAAGCAATTGTCCTCACATTTTCTACATTTTTTCTCCCTTTTGCCTGCCAGCTATCTATCTTCTTTGACCTGAGCATCTCTCATTCATTCCCCATGGGTGAAAACCAGTGACGGGATACAATTATTCAAACAGTTATCAGAGTTTTGTATACCCTAAATCCCCTCCTCTGCAGCAATCTGAGAGAGAGACAGAGAGAGAGAGAAGAGGAGAGCAGAAGTCCCATAATGCATCTCCCTTCTGGCATATGTACTTCCACACATATCAATACCTGTTATATTGTTCAGTTTGGAAGATGTTCATTAACATCCAAAATACTGAACTTTGTAGGTGAAATGACCTCCTTTGCTTACTAATTTTGCAGTGAAATAAGCTGCCATCATTTTCCACCGAATGGGTGAGCCTAAATTGGCCCTTATGTCTCATTCTGCCCTTCTGATGCCTTCATTTCTAGGGTCATTAATCAGTCCTGGGCCATCTGAGTTTTTATCCCACTGTACCACATAGTTGGTACAATTGCCATGACATTTATTTGACTCCTTTTATCTGACAGATTAGAAGTGTTTCTGTTAGAGGAGACATACAGTTTTATTGCTATTGCTATAATGGCTCTATATTATAAACACGAAAGCTATAAACAGCAAATACATCTACAGTGATACATAAAGGTTAATGTACAAAAAGAGCGAAATACGTAATCGGTGAAAATGAAAACGCCGAACGTATTTCGTCAACGAACAGCACCATGCAGGTAAGCTCCAATTAACTAAATAAAATAAAATGAATACACTTTTGCAAGGGGGCAAGCCCCCCTGCACCCCCACACCCCCTACTTAAATATACCAACTCCGAGACCGCACTACAGTGGCCAAGCAGATACGTTTGGCATTTTCATTTTCGCCAATTACATATTTCTCTTTTTTGTACATCGACCTTTATGTGTCGATGTAGATGTATTCGCTGTTTTGAGCTTTCGTGTTTATAATATAGACCCACTATAATACTATTCCCGATTGGCTGAGATTACAGGCAGATAAATGTGTCTTCCAAGGCAGTAGTGAGATACAGTTTATTCCGAGAATGCTAAGAGTTTGTACTTACACATCATTGTTTTTGGAGTTTGAGTGATGTCATTACATAACAAGACTAAGGGAGGCAGTTTTCACTTGCATTAAAGCCAGTCTTAGTCTGATGTTTTCAGAATAGCAATACCTCATCATGCTTAATTTTTAAGTAAAATTTTATTGGATGACCTACAATTTTTTATCAATGCAGTAGTTGAGTTTCAGTACTTTGGGTAGGATTTCCATAGTTCTTGTTTATCATGTACAATTCAAATGGATTCATGAATTGTGGAGTATTTAGATAATTATAGACTGAAGGTTGGAGATGTACAGCAGGATGAAAAGAAAGGAAACTATGGCGAATATACTTTTTCAGAGACAGAACACGTGCACCAAACATTTAATTCAAAATTCACTTTGGGGATTTTTCTCAGGACTTTTAGAATGAGTTCAAATGAGGATTTTGTTCTGCATATACACAACGTATACATCAGATTGTTTGAAAAGGTTATTTTAAAAAATGCTAATGCTATCCTTCTAAAATGTGAAGTGGATGGATGTTGGACAAAGTTATCAAGGGCCTTCTAATTTTAGAGTTAGAGAAGTATTGTTAGAGGAGGAGGTGAATGACATCTATATCAAATCATAAAAGAACAACACCATCACAGTATCTAGAGTAAAAACAATACTGTAAATATTGTCAATCAAAATGTTGGCATCTCCTAAATCGTACACCCATAAATCAATTGCTAACTATTTACAGTTCTCAACATATAACCAAACTAAATCATCTTATCATCAAACAAGGATTGTAAAAAATTTAAAAGAGCAATATTAAATAATTAGCTTTTTGTACAAAAGAAGTAAAAATTATTAACCAGGGAATACTCTTTAAAAAGGTTTCCCACTTACATATATACTCCTTATAAATTGTAAAAGGTAAGGCAATAACAAGAACTTGATTAATTAAACATCCTAGACTACATATTCTCTTTGAATGTGTGATTTATTTTACAACATGAGTAGGATTATTAAAATATTGCAAAGTACTGGACATTTGTTGGTTGATGAAATATTTGGATGGATTTTTTAAAAAAAATATTTGATGAATTCAAAAAGTATTATTGATTATTTTGTATCCTGCAGGCCAAGAGTGATAGCAGACAATTTAAAACAAGACACTTTTCCCTATGAAGGAGGTTCATTCTATTTACGTACTTTGAAAATGGACAAATGGGAAGCGAGTGGACTAGAGTTTTGCTAAAAGTTACAATCACTACTGCAAATCAATAGGGGCTGTATATTGTCATGGACGAGTGAACCATTGATGGTCTATACTCTGGAAACCATAGTGCCAGTCTATATTAGAATATTAAACTACCTTGGAGATATTTAACATAATCTCCCATATTCCTGTAGAGATGCATATCTGACTACAATTCATGACTGCTACAGAAATGAAGTTTGAATAAAGTTTGGAGTATTGTTTTGGGTCACCCCTCCCAGGAATGGGGTAGGGGACCTAAAGCATATTTTGTAGAGGTATGGAAAATTATTTCATTTTCAAATGTAATACTTTAATACCACAAAGGATGATGGTTAGTTTCTTATATTGCATAATGTGACTGTGTAGGAAGGATATTGTACTGTGTTAAACAATTTGGTGTACTTGGTTTAAAAGGAATAATAAGAGGCAGTTTTATGTGCTGTCAAAGGAGTACATTGTTATATTAGTTCTTAGATTCTGACTTCATCAATGCCAATGCATTGGATCAGCTGGTTGACACCCCTACAAGAGGTGAAAATATCCTGGACCTGGTACAAACCAACATGCGTAGCAACTGTAGCACCCCTACAGTGCCATCCTCCTTGGTAAGATCTGACCATAAAGCAATCACTTTCAAAGTGACCATCTCCCCTGCCCCCCCCCCTTTTTCAGGGTCAAACAAAAAACTTTTCCAAAGCTGACTACAGTCTCCTGAGACCAGAAATAAGCAGTTTCACAGCAACCATCTCTTCAATTGGAACTAGCACTAATGTGCAAGCCTACATCAAAAAATGATATGAGCACCTACATAGCTGTATGGACTCAGCAATACCTGACAGGAACAAATCATCTTTCTCAAGGAAGAGTAAACCTCTCTGGTGGACAGCAGCAATAAACAAACTCTATAATACAAGGAAAGAATTGCTGTAAGAAGGAGCAGGTTCCAAGTTGGAAGCAATCTCTCCTTTGTCTGAACAAGCAAATAAGATCACTGGTGAAATCCTCTAAGGCTAACTTCGAGTCCAAATTGACCACATCCACTAAGGACAGTAACAAAGCCTTCTTCACATATGTCCACAATCTCTAAGGTAACACCCAAATCTGCTCTGAAATGGTGGTCAAGAATACCACATACACAAACACCATAGATATAGCCAACCTGCTGGCAGACAGATTCAGTATAAACTTCACCCCCTATCCCCCCCATCCGTAAACCAGGACATCCCCAGCACCTAACCCCCACCCCTCACCATCAGGGAGCAGGTGTTTAATGAGCATGAGCTCTCTGCTCCATTAGGCACCCTATTCAACCAAAGCCTGAGAACCAGTTTTATCCCAGCTAAATGGAGGACAGCCACTGTCATCCCTCTACACAAAGGTGAAGCGTCCACTGACCCAGACAATTATAGGCCCATCAACCTAACTAGCCTGATTGGCAAGGCCATGGAATGCATTATCATGCACCTTATAAACAAGGACATTGGTAACCTCCAAACACTTGACCCTATGCAGTTTGGTTTTGTCAAAGGGAGACCATGCCTGTTAAACATGGTTGACTTCTTCAAAACAGTCACCAAAGCCATGGATGAGGGGAAGACGGTGAACACTGCCTACCTTGACCTAACTAAAGCCTTTGACATTATTCTCCACTCGGGCATAATAGATAAACTCTCCCAGCTAGGCATCAACCTGTATGTTACCAGATGGGTAGCTAACTGGCTCACTGAAAGAATCCACTCAGTCAAAATAGGGGAAGCCACCTGTAGTAGTAAACCCGTAATGAGCGGAGTACCCCAAGGATCTTTTTTGGGTCCTCTACTGTTTGGGATGTACTAGTCTGTAGCTGACCAAGTTTGCAGATGACTGCAAGCTGGGTGCTGTCTTAAATTCCCCTAGTGATGTGAACATCCTCCAAGAGGGCCTTACCCAAACTAATGACTGGTGCCAGAAGCATGGCCTTAAACTAAATGCCAAGAAATGCATCATTATCCCCTTTGGGGGAAATGGGGTCCCCACTAATTATCACATTAATAACAACGTATTAAGCATGCAATCAGTCATGATGGACTTGGGCACCCAGGTTGATAGCAACCTAACATTTGACCACCACGTTGCCTCCGTTGTACGGGATGCTTTCTACATGGCTCACCTCATAGGTAAGGGTATTTCATGCAGGAACATGGAGGTCATAACATCCTTGTACTCTTCCCTTATCAGACCCATTATCGAGTACAATGCCCCCTTTGACATGCACCTTGCCAAACACATGCAGCAGCTGGAGAGACCACAGAGGTTCCCGACCAAGAAAATCCAGGGTCTCAAACACCTATCCTATAAAGATAGGCTAAAAGCCCTGTCCCTCTACTCAGTCTTGTACAGACTACTTAGAGGTAACCTGTGTCTGGCATACAAGGCCATCTCTGACCCAGCCTTGATGGAGTTGCTGCATATTTGTAAGTTAGACTCTACTCATGTAACCCTCGTGCAACTAGCACTCAAGGCCTCAACCTGGTCTGTGACATTAATAGAACTTTTTGGAAGGAACGATTTGTGTCCCAAAGACTCCCCCATCTGTGGAATAGACTTCCTTTTCATGTCAAGCACAGTACCTCACTAGCCCTCTTTAAGGGGAACCTGGACGACTGGATCCTAAACAGGAAATACACCCCTGGGATCCCACCTGTGTCCCTGCTGGACAGGAAAAACAGGTGCTGACTTTATGGGAACATGGGCAAAATTCTTGGCTAAGATTATAAGGGCCTCTGGCCCAACAGCCTAGTATCATCCTATGATCGCATGAACCTGTGAACCTGAATAAATGTTTCTAAACTGTAAATGAAAAAATAAATTAATCAATGATTAACTTATTACTCTTCTTAAACGTAAACCCACTACCTTAGCAGAAGACAATATCCCTGCAGAATACTTTAGACATGCTGCTGATACTCCAGTCTACTGAGTATCCATCCTTATAAATAGCTATCTCCTGGCAGCCTTTGTCCTGTCAGTCTGAAAAAATGTTCTACATTCAACCCTTGCAAAAAGGGGGAAAAACGTTTCACTCCAACTCAGCACAGCTTTCATCCAGTCATATTACAAACACTGCTCTGTCCAGCTTTCTAAATAGCATAAACCACAGCAGAAAGTAAGGCAAAATGGTTTTATCTTTATTTTTTGGCCCTGTGAAAAACTCTTATGTTAGACCCTCTACGCTGAGCCTCTAAATTCTCTACTATTTGGTTTCATAGCTACCTTCTCCATAGATTCCAGTCAGTCATAGGGCAGAAAGAATTTTTTTCTTCCCTCCTGTTTCAGTTGGAGTGCCTCAAGGATCCATACATAAGGGGCAACTGTCCTTTAGTATATTCACAAATGATCTACACTCAGCTGCCAAATATGCCATTCTTATTTAATATGTCAGTGATTCACTGCTTACCTGTTCAGCCCCTGTTCTTTCAGACCCTCAAGATCTAACTCAAGAATCCTTCTCCACTATAAAAACTTGCATGAAAAACTCTTAGCTAGTACTAAATCCTTAAAAAAAAAATGAAATCACAATCTGACAACAGTCACCCTTCACTATCACTAATACACCAAAAACTGAAGTAGTCCGACACATAAAACTGTTAGGTGTCATACCTAATGATCAGTTGAGATTTGACCTCAACATTAAATCTTCTGTAACAAAAAAAAAAAAAAAAAAACATTGAACGCTTGGCCTCTTGCATAGAATAACATTTTTTATTTCTTATATTCACTTTACTCAAAAAAAATGTAAAAAATACAAGCTTGAGGAAATCTGTAATAAAATGCTGCTACCTGCCATCCCAGACTCATCATTGCTTGACCCTTAGGCACCTTAACAGGTTGTAACTATCCGATTATGTCTCCTATTCACAATTAAAAAGAGAAGACTACATTATATACCAATAGATAAATGCCTATCCTTAAAAAAGCTTTGATTATACTCCTAAAATACATGACTACATTCCAATGTCAAATTACTTCTCTCCGGTAAATCACACAATACAGCTGGTACTGTTCTTTACTCCAAGTATGACTACAAAATGTGGAGCAAAATTTCTTTTCCACTGAGACTCACAGAAAACCTTCCCATTTTTAAAACTCACCTCTGACTACACCTGGAAACATCTTGGCTGCGTCAGTGCACATCATCACCTGATTAATTTCCTACCTCATCTTCCTTGTTTACTCCTTACTTCTAGCTGTTTCAGGTTACTTACCTGCTCACTAAGGATTCCAAGGCTGCCTCACTGACTTCCACTTTAGTACAATAATTCAATTTTGTCCATAAGCTATTTTTCTTAGAGATCAATTCTCATTAACACTAATGTATTGTAGATTTGCAGACTTTCATTCCAAATAACACAACCCACTACTCTTCTTCTGCTCTTGGGCTACAAATTGTATACTTGTTGTTGTTGTCTTTCGGCTTTTCCCAGTTAGGCGTCTCCACAGCGGAACTCCGGTCTGCTAATGATTGGCAGTTCGTTTTTATGGTGTCGAGTTGCCAGCCCGATGCCCAACCTTCAACGAAGGCACGCCCATTTAACACGTGTTTCGAACACCCACTCGACCGCGGGGAGGACATGCAGACTCCACACACTACTAACTCTTCAAATTGTACTCTCTTCTCTTTAAACCCCTCTGATTTATCTAATTTTCACAATGTAGATTGTTTATGTCACAATCCCCTTCTGTTTTCTTTCTGTCTTCTCTATCTACTTCATCTAGTTTCATTACTCAGCCTCATTTCTTTGTCTTGGTTTCATTTTCTTGCCTGCAAAATATGTATATTACTATTACATTATAAGGTTAGGTTTACATTTTTAATTCTTAGAAGCTTAGTTAATTCATATTATATCTTCTTTCAGTTTATTTCTGTAAAGCCTATTTTAAGCTGTAAGTGAACTGGTCTGAGGACCCTTTTCTACCATGACCTGGGCTATTCAGACAACTTCAATGAATAAAACAAGCCTTATAATAAAAATATTGTTAAACGTATAAGAATACACTTAACAGCAAAATATAACCATCACTAACAGGCAACAGAATGTGAACATAGGAAGACAATTCACATCAGAATACAACCATCACTAATGCACTGTAGCAATGTAAAATCCATTTTACATGGGTATTCATGCACAATATTAGCAGTAAGGGAGCGACCCCCATAGGAATGAACTTTTACAAAGTCTAATGTAGAAAGAGATATAATAACAGACATAGCTTACAGTAGTGCCCACTGCCCATGGCCAAGTACATATTCATATATTTCAGGCCTTATTTATTGGTCATATCATCATTCCTTCTGTTTAGTCTCCCCTTAGAGCTGTTTCAATCTTCCTATCCCATTATGAACCACTTCAAGCATGACCATTCTAAAGATTATTCTGCTCATTCCTTCTTATTACTTCTTTCATGGAAATCCCACCCCCAGTATAAAGGGTACCTATCAGAGACTCCTGCTAAGTTCCTAAACAGCTCTTCCCTGTATTCATGGATACTTGGTAGACCTATATACACCACACTTTTACTAAAAAGTCACAACTTGTCTCACTGTCTGCTCACTAATGACAACTTACTCATTCCTATATTCCTGCCACCTTACTGCTACTCAAGCAGGTGATACACACTCCAAACTTGGTACCAGTTTATGCTATCCATCCTTGTTCTTACATTTCAAAAATCTTGCTAGAAGTTATCTAAACATATGGAGCATTAACAATAATTGGCCCAGTTTGAAGCATAGTCCTCTCAACATCTTATTTCAGAATCTTCGGTAAAAGACTCTTCCTACGTTCCAACAGACTTCTCCACCCACTGTACACTCTTCTCATATAAAAGGTCTGGGATGGAGGCACCATGTCATTTATAAAAAAAAATATCAATATTTTACAAACTTTGCTAGTTAAAAGAGATATATTTTCTTCTTTATCATTTGAACTGTTTAGTCTTGTAATCACCTTGTGGAGGGGTGATTTAGCTAGGGGATAATTTGTTTGTTGTTGTATTGCATTTAAATGTCCTTTTTTGCTGCGTTTTTACATTTAGAAAACTAAGTTCATCCATCTTATGGCAGAAGGTGTTTGGCTGGACTATAAGAGCTGGGAAGCACTCCAGAAGGGCTCAAAGTGTAATCATTTTATTGGCCAGAGGGCTCTGGAGTAAGATTTCACTTTCTTTTCTGCTTCTATAAATTAGGTTCATTTGAGCGGAGCTGCTCATTTTGCATTGGTGGTTGGTAGTGTTCTGTACAGATACAAGTGCCTGAACTGTTACGCTTACTTGTAAAACTAGTAATAGGACTGTAAGTAGTAATTTATTAAAGCATTGCACAGAGTTAAGCTCAGAGCAGCTAGCTTGTGTGTCAGGTAGCACGAATACCATATCCTAATGACATTTCAACTCTTTTCCCTAAACCTAGAGACCACTCTAGGAGACATTTGTAAAGCCTAGTCCTTAAACCCTAACAGTCCACCCTAATACAAGTCCAGACAATTCAATTTCCAAATTTCTCGTTGCCAGCTTGGTAGATATGTAGCAATTATCTCTTGTATACAGACAACCATTTAATCCTTAAATAAACCAATACAGTATGCAAGAGATGTACATACACAACTTCCTTAGAGGCAAAAATTTTACTTACAAACAAGATTATCAAGATGAACACACACACTGCATCCACCATACAGTGTCCACTATATACACAGACCAAAAAGCAATCGCCCCAAAACTCAAAGAACTCCTAAGCCTGAAAACAGTGACGCCTATCCTCATCAGTCTGTAAAGCACACACCAAAAGCACCAAACACCACACATAAGACTATACCCAATGGCCCCCTGAAAACAAAGCCCATAAGACAAGCAAACAACTTCCTCAGGACTCTTGTCATCATAGGGACTCCAATATATGACACAGATGCCCCAGTCACCAGCCTGGGCAAGGAGAAGATTACATTCCCTTGTTTAGAGTGAGGATCCACCAAGTTACACACATACTCAGGTCTTTGCACCACAGCTATCAGTATAACTTTATCATAGTCCATGTGGGTTTAAATGACTGAGATGTACCTCTCTGGACAATATGAAGAGAGAAATTATTGACCTCTCTAAATATGTGTCTCAGACAGGTATTTGTCTTGCACTGAGCAGCATTCTACCATCACCAAGGATTATGCCATATTATGAACAAAAAATGGCTGACTTGAACAACTGGCTTAATTTCAAGTGTCAGTCCAGGAAGATTCAATATCTGTCAGCCTGAGAGGACATGGTTAACAGACCACATTGTTATTGCTTAAAAAGGTGCATGCCATCTTTGGCAAAGCAAAGTGACAAACCTACTGACAAACCAAATAAAAACCAAAGGAACCTAAAGGTGTTTCTGTTCAGTGCTAGGATCTTTAACAAAAAACTCTACACCTTAAAGTTCTACTTCTTCTTCTTCTGTCTTTTGGCTTTTCCCGGTTAGGGGTCGCCACAGCAGAACTCCGGCCTGCTAATGATTGGCAGTAGATTTTTACATGCTGGCTTGCCGGGCCTAATGCACAACCTTCAGCGAAGGAATGCCCATTCCTGCATGTCGACACACAGAAGATGCTCTAACTGAGAATCGAATGTGCAACGTCTAACTGTGAGGCGACAACGCTACCGCAACACCACCACCAGTCTCCTTAAAGTTCTACTCAGTCTGGATAATATAGGCATCTCAGCCATTACTGAGACATGGTTTAAAGCCTCAGAAAGTACTCTGGCAGTACAAGGCTACAGTGTCTTCCAAACATTTAGATCACCAGCTGCACAGACAAGGATTAAAGGCAGAGGTGTCTCGATCTTCATTAGCAACAAATATACGTCACGGTTGGTTCATCTGGTTGATACCCTGGAGTTCATTCACATGAAAATCACCATAGATAGAATTCCTTAGCATATCTTTGCAAGCTATAGGTCACCATCTATGTCACAAGAATCCCACACCTCTTATCTAGACCTACTGGAGGCACTCTCCATCCAACCAAACACTCTGTTCACGGGAGACTTTACCTTCCTATAGACTGGGAAACATACAATGCCTCCAACTTTCAGGCACAACAATTCCTGGACTAATGCCATTCATTAAGTAGTGCAAACTTTAGCCCATGGTTCAAATATAATGGACCTAGTCATCACCAATATGAAAAAGCTCCCCCTGTGTCATGTCCTCACTGCTAAGGACAGATCACAATGCTGTCTCTTTCGAAATAATAATCAACCTGGAGAACCCAGCAAAACCTGTTACAATTAGGAACTATTCTAAAGCAAACTACATCCTATTAAGCAAAAGTTTGTCAAAATGTAATGTTCCACTTAACCCAACAGTCTGAGTAGAATTGTTCACAGTGTTAGGAAAAATGTATTTCTCATGATTATTCTTCACAAAATGCATATTAATGTAAGTTTCTTTACAATTGAATTAAATAAAATGTTTATAAATTGTTTATGTTAAAAATAATATGTAGTATAGATGCATAATTATGCAGATCACTGAGCTTTTGTAGTTTTAAGTGTTTTACAACTGCATTCTAATATCAAGCTATAAGTGTATAAACAGATGACTGAAGGTAAAGAAAGTGCTGAGGGGGTTAAATGCAATTACTATGGTCAACAGAGTCTGCAGAATGCCCAGGAAAGGAGGAAAGAAACAATGTGAAAGAGATTTTGTTTTATGTGAGCTTTGACCTCCCCAGGCCGGGGATGAGTAGTTATAAGGAATGTTGGTGTGATAGAATGTACTGCTACTGAAAGATACAAGGTCGAAAAACAGGACAGATTGCTAGGCCAGGTGGCTTCAAAATTCTGCATGCATGTTACTGATAAAAAATGGTATATAAACTGTTTGGTGAGACTGATTTGAAAACTTTGTGAAGGTAGTCTCCCAGTGCTGATATCTGGTTGATTTAAATAAATGAAGAAATGTTTTACATATACCAAAGAGTTATTCTTGACTAAAGACTAACAGGTAAATAAATGTTATTTATGTTTGTTTTAATTTCAACATAACATTTTGGTGCCATGATTTGGATCTGAACTTTGAAATTGCTGTAGGGCAGTATGAAATGAATTATAAGAGCACAGCACAGAAGGTTCTTCTGTGAATTCCACACTGTTTTTTATGGAATAGTCAAACATTTTGATGGTTAACTATTCAGGGTATACAAACATATTAGGCTAGAAATGGAAAAATGGATTTGTGGAAAATGTTTTTTCCTTTCTTTTTTCCTCTCTCTTTTAGAAAATTGTAGTTAAAAGAAAAAGTGAAAAGGGGTTTAATGTGTTGTCAAATAACTGAGTTTGCTTATTAAGTATATGATGTGTACTGTTTTGATGAATGACTTTGCTTTTAAGTATATGATATTTACTGTTTTTGTTAAATGACTGAGTTGCTTGTTAGGTATATAGTGTTTACTGTTTATTAAATGACAGAAATATGCTTGTTAGGCATATGTAAAGTAATAGTGGGTGGTTCCCACAAAAAATTAAAAAAATGTTTATTAATGTGTATGTGCATAGAACAAAAAAAGGGAAAAATTAAGGGCGGTACTCTCAAGATTATAGTGGGAGGATCCCACAGGAAATAAGAAAAAGTTTATTAATGTGTATATGCATATAAAAAAGGGGAATTTAACACAAGGTGGCACCTTGGGTTCAGGGCGGTACCCTCAGGACTAAAGGTAAGCGGTATGAGAGATGTTTTGTGTTGTTTAATGTATGACTAAAGAGAGAGAGAGAGAGAAATGTTAAAGTTACAGTTAAATCATATTCACAAACCTACAGCATGTTGGGGCATAGGTGCATGTGCAGTTAAGTCAAATTCATGAGCCTACAACATGCTGGGACATAGATGTGTGTGTTGTTAAATCATATTCATGAGCCTATAGCATGTTGGGACATAGGGGTGTGTGTGTTTTTAAATCAAGTTCATGAGCCATTAGCATGTTCAGACATAGGTGTGTCTGTGTACTGGTAAATCAAATTTATGAGCCCATAGCATGTTGAGACATAGGTGTGACTGTGGGACGACAAACTCCCTACCCTTCCCTCCCTGAATGTGTGCGAATTTATGTCATTTCTTTTTTCTGAATTACCAGAATCCAAGATCTACAAGGCAAGTCTTAACAGAAAAAAATTAAGCAAACAGGATCAAATCCCTGAAAAGGGAAAGCCTGCATATTTTATGTATCATAATTATTGTAAAGAAAGTTGTATGTATTTAAATAAGTAGTTTCAACTTACTAAACATTTCCCTGGTGGAGTATTTCATTAAATGGAACTTATGATAAGTAGAAATTAATAAAATTAAAGGATATTTTGGAAAAAGAAGAAAAAAGTTATTGGGGAACAAATGTCAGTATTTTACTCTTGGTATACTGAAGCTCTTAAAAAGAAAAAGGAATCATCATTAAGGGGGTTACAAGTTGCAAATAAGAAATTGCTTCAACAGGTAAAAGAGGTTAAGAAGGCAGTATAGACTAGTAAAAAGGGATTCCTTTATCTTGTTTTGGCAGGTTTGGAAAAAAAATTAAGGATGGCCAAAAAGCAGAGACTTCTAAAAAAGATGATAATCCTCTGGTAGCTACTGCACCCCCCCCCCATATGTACTGGTATAGGTGAGCTCCTGTACAAGATTCTGCTGTTTCATAGAGCTCTGCATTTTGGATAGAAGGTCAGTGTGGTACTGTTATATCTCAACCTAGTTTCCCTGTTCAATCCTCATCTTCAAAACAGGCATATGCAGTCAAAAGGTTTTTTTTCTTCCTTCTTCCTATCATTCTCAGCAAGCTTCTACCTTTCCAACAGTGGCACTAGTGTTTGACCCTCCTGTGGCACATCACACATGCTTACTGTCAAGGGAAAAATATACTTTAAAAATGATCAATACATGGTAGGTTCAGGTTAAGGCACTTTAATCTTGCAGCAAGGAGACAAAAACGTGCTAATACAGAGTTTGTCTGACTAGAACCAGGAAATGCAAGCATTTGTATACATTTTCTAATAAGGCATTGCCTACCAAGCTGATGTAGTAAATCACAAGTTTTAACATCATCATTTTGTATATGATTTTCTGCTTGTACTATCAATTTTTGTGAGAAACTTCCTAAGAAAAACAATGTGGCCTTGGCTACCACCGGTTAGATATATGCAATGTTACCATTCAAGGTACTATGGCTAATTTGAGCACAAAGCAAGTATAGATTGCAGTTTATTTCTCCAACAGTCCTTTGTCTATGTTATCTCTAACTTCTGCAGCTGTGCATGTTCTCATACTTAGGAACAGAGCTGATTGTTAAAAATCATTACATTACAGAATATAGCATTGTTCATTCATTTCTTCCTGACCTAGCAGATAATCACCTGCTTCTCAAGTACATTTCCAAAAGGCATAAACATGAATATTGCTGTGCTAGCAGTTGCTAGGTCAGAGGGCATCTTGCAAGTTTTCAGAAAGCACACTGCAGTTTCAAAAGCATCTTTTTTAGTCTCATATGAAACTCAATGGTATATAAAATAGTGCATATAAAATAGAATGAAAAACGTGTTAACTTATTTAGTTTCTAATTAGCATTAAGCACACATATTAATACATATTTTTCTGACATTTCCCCCCTGTTAATACTTTTTAATTCTATTTTCAAAAGAATAAACAATTTGCTTCTTCTCCTAACCTCTTCCATTCAGGATTTGCAGTTAAGAGAGTAATTCAGTTTAAACTTATGGAAGTGTTTCACATTTCAACAACTTTTCAATTTCAGTACTTTGATACAAAATCTCAGCAACTGATATATCTATAAATTCTTTTATTAACTTTTTCATGCAGGGAATACCACAACAAATGCATGCTCCTAATAGGAGTAATCCCACACAAATGGCAATCGGGATGTTCATTAGGATGGAACCCCACCCCCCAAACAAATTCTGGAAAAAGTCCAATAGGGGGTTTGGGCCTGGTTTGGTCATGGTTGACACTTGCTGGATCACCTCAAGATGGTCGTTTATTTCATGCTGGTTGTCAGGAATGTACGAACAGCACTCTTCTTTTATTAAAGCGCACGTACCACCTCTCGCTGCTAGGGTGAAGTCGAGAGCCATGTGGTTCTGGAGCACCACAGTTCTCATAGCATTCAGTTCATCAGTCACCAATTCAAGAGCAGAAAAGTTGCATTGCTCATAACTTCGAGAAGTTTAGACAGTTTTCTCAGCTCCCAAATCGATTTCACTGCGCCATATGCAGGGGCTATGCCTGCCCATGATATAATGGTGTCACTCAAGTCCGTATGTGTCAGTTTATCTTTGTTTTTTATGGAGTTATGGTTTCTCCACCCTGCTTTGATTCATCCTACTGGATTCTCGGGTCTCTTAATCAGACTTCTAGGCTTGCTGCTGACCTCTCTGACGTTTCAAATTTTTCTCTGAGGCAAAGTTGCAGTGTGTCATATGGCCAGAACCAGGTAAACCAAAAAACAACTGCCTGACCAATTCTCAGGTAGGCATTTATATGCTTTTTTCCCCACAAACAAAATAACAATTCTCTACTTTAGTATTGATATAAGCTTGCCCTGCATGAAACATTTTCTTATCAATAATAGAAAGCTGTTTTAAAAGAACAGGATTATGCTGTATCTCATCAACACTCTTATGCATCTTAGCAAAATATGCACCATAGTTTGTATCACAAATAGTTTTAGTCTTGCTAAGTTTAATATAACATTTATAAGAAACAGTCACATTGCAATTGCTCCAACCCACCTGAATAGTGTCGTTCTTGTAAAAGCATACAATCCCTTTTTGTGTAACAGGTAGGTACAATGCTATTTTGTCTTGTGACTTCACAGGTAAAGTATCAAAAATCAAGTTTTCCCAGGTCTCATTGACCCCTAGGGGGACAGCAGTCATTAATAATCCCCCGTATGCTGTAGGTATAGCTGTGCAGATCCAGCAGTTCGAAATATTGAAAGTCTCAGCATACACATATTTAAGTGCTTGGTAAGTGTTAAAGTTTGGATGCCAGTCTATGAGTGATGCATCACATTTGATCAGTTCAACTTTTGTGGCTGGGAAAAGGAAAGGCCACAACAAAAATATCAATGTTATCAGTATAGCTATCAGAATAATCATGCAGGTTTTCTGAATTTGTTCTGCATCTCTGTTTACTCTGTACCTGGTCATTTTTGTTCTCGTTGTACAACAGTAACAAGGTTTTTGTCCAGTTCAAAGTTCTTAACCAGTTTACAATGTGTCAGATGAATCCAGGACACTCGCTCTGCGATCTTGACTGCAGTGGGTGTCGACAGTAGTACCTGGTACAGCCCTTCCCACTTCGGAGAACTCCAGTTCTTTTTCTTCACAACCTTCACCCAGGTCCACACGCCTGGGGCTATTGCTTCTTCCAATGGTCTGGTTTGTTCTTTATCTGAAACAGAATTCAACTGCAAAAGTTTGTTATTCAAAAATCGCCTCATATACTCTGCAAGTGAACTGTCAGCCTCCTGCTCTGCAGGCATGAGAGGATTCCATTGAGGTGTATAATATGCCCTTCCAAACAGAATTTCAAAAGGAGTTAACCCTTTTGCATTTGGAACAGTTCTCATGCTCAACAGTGCCAGAGGTAAACAGTGCACCCAGTTCTTTTGTGTCTCACTAATCAATTTCCTAAGCTTATTTTTCAAAACCCCATTATGCCTCTCTACTAATCCTGCAGATTGGGGGTGGTATGCGCAATGATTTTTCAGAGAAATCCTGAAATAACGGCTAAGTTGTTGTATAGTTTGATTTACAAAGTGTGTGCCATTGTCACTATAAATCTTTTCCGGTATGCCAAATCTAGGAATAATTTCTTTAACGAGGACTTTTGCAACAGTAGCTGCATCTGGATTTTTAGTTGGAAAAGCTTCCACCCATTTGGAAAACATATCTATAATGACAAGGCAGTACTTCTTATTTTCGCATTTGTTCAGCTCTATAAAGTCCATACAGATAGTATGGAACAGATACGGTGGTGTAGGGAAACTCCCTTGCTTAGGTTTCAATGCCCCTTGTGCATGATGCTTGTTACAAACATGGCATGCTGCACAAAAATTTTTTGTGCAGTTTGTAAATCCATACATTGTAAATACTCGATTCACTAACTGTACCATCCCCCCTGTTGAGACATGGCACTGCCCATGCTCAACAAAGCTGCATATCTAAACAGGTTAGATGGCAAAATCGGTTTCTTCTCTTTGGAGATGTACAGTCCCTTTTCAAGGATTGCTCCTCGTTTTATCCACTTCTGTTTTTCTACATTTGTAGTAAGTGTCTGCATTGTTTTTAACATTTCTAAGTCTAAAATCTAAGATGGTTGTAATTCCTCACTCAAAAGGAATACTTCTGAAGCTGAAGCTGCTTGTTTTGCAGCTGTATCAGCCCTCGCATTACCTTTTGAAATTCTATCCTGTTGCTTGGTATGAGCTATGCATTTGCAAATAGCTACTTTCTGAGGTAACTGAATAGAGTCTAACAAGTCTAAAATAAATTGTGCATGATTAATTGGTTTACCAGTAGATGTTATCATTCCTCTATTTTTCCACGGCTGCGCAAAAACATGTACAGTAGAAAAAGCATGCTGGCTGTCAGTAAAAATGTTCACTCATTTTCCTTTTGCCAAGGTACATGCCCTTGTCAAAGCAATCAATTCTGCTGCTTGTGCAGATAAGTTGTGTGGTAAAGACTTTGCTTCTAAAATCTCAATATCAGAAACTACTGCATACCCCACCAGATTCTGTCCTGTAGGACCCCTCCTGCACGAGCTGCCCACATAGTATGTTACCTTGGCATCATCCAAGGGAACATCTGTAAGATCTTTTCTAGGTAGTGTCTTTTGCTCAATCTCCTGCAGGCAGCAGTATGGTTTGCCATCTGCAGGGGTTGGGAGCAAGGTTGAGGGATTCAAAGTTGTGCATTGTTCAATTGTCATATGAGGTTGGCTCAACAGTATAGTCATACAGGAAAGATGTCTAGCAGGACAAAGATATGCTACTTTTTCTTGCAGTAAAATAATCGCGACTGCATGAGGCACTCTCAATGTGTGAGGGTGGAACAATACTACTGAGGCTGAAGCCTGCACTGCCATTGCAGCTGCGACTACTGCTTGTAGACAGTGGGGCTGGGATTGCGCCACTGGGTCTAGCTGTGATGAATAATAAGCTATGGGGCGTTGTTTGTCCCCATGCTGTTGTGTTAATACTGATGTCATATAACCTTGCTTACAATCTACAGTTTGGAAAAATTGTTTATGATAGTTTGGTAATCCTAGAACTAAGGAAGAAGCTATCAGTTGCTTTAGTTTGCAGAAAGCTGATTCTGCTTCTGGTGTCCACTGTAATAAATCTTGTGCTGCCATAGGCTTTTTGAATATCAAGTTGGTCAGTGGAGCAGATTCCAAGGCATAGTTTGGAATCCAACTCCGACAAAAATTAGTAGTACCTAGGAAGGACATCATTCCCTTCTTGGTAGTTGGTTTAGGTGCTTGCAATATTGCTGTTTTTCTGTCTTCATCTAATATTCTGCCTTCTTTGGATATTACATATCCCAGGTATTTTACCTGTTTTCTCCAAAGTTGCAGTTTGTTTTTGTTTACCTTGTGTCCTTGAGTGGCTAAAAATTGTAATAATGCTATGGTATCCTCTCTGCATTCTTTCTGGGTGGGGGCTGCCAGCAGAATGTCGTCTACATAAAGTAAAATCTGACTGCCTTTCGGTGGGATAAATCCCACCAGGTTACTTGCCATTTCTTGTGCGAATATTGTTGGACTTTCACAATATCCCTGTGGTAGTCTTGTATATGTATACCGTTTCCCCTGAAATGTAAATACAAACCAATGTTGGCTGTCAGGGTGTATCAGTATTGAGAAAAATGCATTGCTAATATCTACCACAGAAAAATACTTTTGTTGAGGTTTTTAATCATTCAATAAGGTGTGTGGATCTGGCACTGTAGGTGCCCTGGGTATAACTGCGTCATTTACAGCTTGTAAATCTTGGACCATACGCCACTCTCCGCTTGCTTTCCTAACAGGAAATAAGGGTGTATTACATGGTGAATCAGGAGATTCTATCAAGACTCCTTCCTTAAGTAAGGCTGCTATTATAGGTTTGATTCCTATTTCTGCATCCTTTCTCAAGGGATACTGTCTCTTTTGAGGTCTAAATGCTGATTTTGGCATGATAGTCACTGGTCCTGCTGTACGAATAAGTCCTACATCTGATTTCCCTGTTGACCAGAGAGTCTCTGGTATGTCTAGTAAGGCTTTTTCCTCTTCCTCTAGTAAGAGTGCTATTCAGCTATCCTCACTTGCCTGTGAGTGTACAGCTGGGTGTGTCTGCGTTATCCAATTTAGTTTTTGCTTTTGTACTCCCTGTTCGGAAAGTTCTAACTCTGTCTGCTTTTCCCATCTTGTGACTTTTTCTCCTAGATCTACCCACTTCACATTTCTATCTTTAGTTAAACTTACATGTGGCAATCGATTAGACTTGTAAAGTGCTAGGAATTCCTGGGGCAATGAACAGCTTACTACACTGTTTCCTTCTGTGTCCCAGTACAAATTTCGCAATACTAATCTGTTAGCATGATTTTTAAACAGTTCTTGCTCGTATTCTTTATCAGGTCCTGGTCTGTTACAGTAATATAGAGTGCAATGCAACAAATGCTGTTTATCAGTGTCAAGGGAGGGGGATTTACTGATGGCTACGTTCATCAGTTGTTCGGTTACTGCCCCTGGACCAGTAGTAACTAAGTCCTGGCTGTACCAATAAAATGTTTCACCCTCCGGTCGCACTACAAAAGTATCCATTTGTCGCTGTGCTTCCATACCCTGCATAGTTGGAACTACGGCTATGCCAAATATCTGCATTAGGTCTCTGCCCAAGAGATTCACTGGGCATTTTGCAGAAACAACAATTTTGCTTTTCTGGGTCATCCCTGAAACTGGGTCAGTTATCGCTATGTTGTGGGAGAGTGGCTCCCGATACAACTGTCCATTAGCTGCTTTCACTAGTATGTAGTCAAGTGATTCTGAATTTTCTGGTAGTTTGGAGGGATGTATCAGGGTCTGTGAAGCCCCTGAGTCACACAGGAATTTAACTTTCCTCCATTCTACCAGAAGTGTAACTTCCAGTTTTGTGTCTGCTAAGTAGAGCTCTAAGCTCAATAATGCTAAGTCAAAATTTCATTTTCTTCATTATCTGTGATTTCATGTACATCCTCTACCTCTTCTATTACGTCCTCTACCCCTTCTACTACATTTGCACTTGTCTTTTCTTGTTTATTCCTTTCCAGTGATTCTTGACTACCATATAGTCAGTCCTCACCCTCCTTGTCTTCTGTGGTCACCTTTTTATTTTGCCTGCAATCCCTTGCCAAATGTCCCTTTTTCCCGCATTTAAAACATTCACCCCTTTTCTTTCTCTCTTCAAAGTCCTCTGATTGTTTATCAGATTGTTTGTTTCCCTGGGAATTTTTCTTACCCTTCTTCCCAGTTTGTACTACAAAGACTTCTGATCCATCTTCTACTGCAAATACTTGAGTTTTCTTTTTCTTTTTGCTATTAAAATGCCTTTTGGCATGTCTTGCATATTCAAGTAATGACTGTAATCTACTTGTGCGATGATCTACCATGTGCTTCGTAATAAAGCTGCTAATGGGTGCAATACTGCCTTTCAAAAATGCATTCTTTAGCTGCTGCTCATATGGGGAATCATGTGTTTGGTCTTCAGGTACCTGCATTCCACAATGGTTATTAAAACATTCTACTAATCTGGCATAATATCTATCAACAGTTTCACCTTCTTATTGTATGCATTGATTAATGCAAGTCCAATCAGCCCTAGGCTTCCATTTCTCAGAGATTCGGTCTGTCAGACCTTTCACTCTGTTGTCCAGTTCTGCGTTACTATGTAGGAGTGGTCTAAGCTCTGTGTCACAGGGATTCCAGTTGCCACTGATCATGTGCCAATCTGGACCTACAATTTATCTGACTACTTTCTCTACTTACTCTCCATTCAAATAGTAACTTAACCTCATGCCCTGTAAGTCTTCGAAGAATTTTCTAAAATTAACTTTTGGATGGGGAATTCCCTCTGTGGCTTTCCAGATGTTTTCCAGTGTCCACGGTCTATATACTAGAAGAGTTGGGTCCTGTCCTGCCTGCGGATTTGGTACTTCTATGAGTGGACATATCTCTTCTTCACTCATAGCTTGTGAATTTTTATTTATTTCATACAAATCAATATCCCCTCTTAAGTTGCGTGTTCGAGACCTGGTCTCGATAGAATCTCTGACAAACGGTTTTGGTTTTGCAGGAACAGCTGGGTATAGCGGAGGTGGATCAGCTTGTCCACTCGTTTCATATTCTGGTAAGAGAAGCAGAGGGGGTGGAGGGGCTGTTGCTATTACCAAGTTATTGTCTTCTTTATCTAAAAACATTGCTTTTGAATTTTTAATCTTTTTTCCCTTTGGTTTGCTTCCTCAAGCCACATGTGTGCCTGAGGGACTCCTAATTGTCGTTGTTTTTTTAGCTGACCTTTTGCGTCTGTTTTAAGTTGTCTAACAAGTTTAATAAGTGAAGGTTTATCTAAATTACCATCAAATTTGTATTTATTAACCCATTTTGTATAATACCTAACATTATCGGTATGCTGTAATTGCATATATTTTGCGTCTTCAGTTAGGGGCGGGTCTCGGGAGTTTTTTGTGCACTGATTTCCCATGTTGCCTGAGCTAAGTTTGAAACTGTTACGTAACCCTTTTTTATCACATGGTACCACGATTTACACCTTTCCACAGTTTATCTAGAATAACTGCCTACCTATTCTGTTTCCCTGATCTATGACAAGACAGCAATCTTTTTGTCCCTGATCTCCACATGCAAATCTCCCTGACAAAATCAATAATACTGTAACAAGTCCCTGATCTAAAACAGAAAAAGGTAAATTCCTCCTTACCTGACCCTCCGTGTCTTGATCCTACCGGAACGTTGACTCGTCCTCCAATCCCAGATCAGAAACAGTGGCTGGCCTCTTTCGAACGACAATTCAGTCGGAGGTCTTTCAAAGCAGAAGAGCCGATGTGGCCACTTCTCCGTACGGGTACATGCCACCGGGCCCGATTCTGACCTGAGCCAGAGTGAGAGATATTTTCCGACTCAAAGGACCAAAACTGTCAAAGGAAAAATATACTTTAAAAATTATCAATACACGGTAGTTTCAGGTTAAGGCACTTTAATCTTGCAGCAAGGAGACAAAAACGTGTTAATACAGAGTTTGCCTGACTAGAACCAGGAAATGCAAGCATTTTTATAAATTTTCTAATAATCTACCAAGCTGACGTAGTAAATCACAAGTTTTAACATCATCATTTTGTATATGATTTTTTGCTTGTACTATCAATTTTTGTGAGAAACTTCCTAAGAAAAACAACGTGGCCTTGGCTACCACTGGTTAGATATATGCAATGTTACCATTCAAGGTACTATGGCTGATTTGAGCACAAAGCAAGTATAGATTGCAGTTTATTTCTCCAACAGTCCTTTGTCTATGTTATCTCTAACTTCTGCAGCTGTGCATGTTCTCATACTTCGAACAGAGCTGATTGTTAAAAATCATTACATTACAGAATATAGCATTGTTCATTAATTTCTTCCTGACCTAGCAGATAATCACCTGCTTCTCAAGTACATTTCCAAAAGGCATAAACATGAATATTGCTGTGCTAGCAGTTGCTAGGTCAGAGGGCATCTTGCAAGTTTTCAGAAAGCACACTGCAGTTTCAAAAGCATCTTTTTTAGTCTCATATGAAACTCAATGGTATATAAAATAGTGCATATAAAATAGAATGAAAAACGTGTTAACTTATTTAGTTTCTAATTAGCATTAAGCACACATATTAATACATATTTTTCTGACACTTACATGATAGGGTAGGACAAGAGGCTATTGCCTCTGGAGGGGATCTTTTGGCACCTCTTAAAAAATTCTGGGGCGTTTATGCTAATTTGCATACTATGTCTAAACGTTTTCTAACTATTAAAACAATCAATTAAGGTTTAAGGAGAAATTAAAAAACTATAATACAATGTTACAACCCAACTTGACAGATTTAAACCAGCTGCTTTGGGTACTTACTTCAAAATAAAAAAAAAAGTTGCTTGAAAGGGCTAAAATAACAGATTTTAGTGTCACAGAAAATGCACTAATAGAGAAAAGGACAAACGTGTGTCATGTTAGGACTGATTCTTTTATGATGCAGGCATGTAAGCATAAAGGAAAAGCCCCTGCAAATTATTTGAGTCACCTTAAAGCAGTGCTTGCTAGACAATCAGAAATACCAGACCCAAAAGAACTATCTATACCTGCTATTGCAGCTGCTTTTATGCAGGTTTGCAAGACCCTGCACCAAATCAAATAAAGCAAGTGCTTATAGACTGGCAGGAGAAAGAGTTGGAGTCCTTATTAAGTGCTGCAAATCACTGTTCTGACTATGTCAAGGTAATAAGACAAAAATAAATCTTAATACTTTGCTGCCAATACATCAAAAGGGCCCCTATGTTAAGGTAAAAAAATAAATAAATAAATAAATTCCTTTCCTGGTGGATACTGGAATCACTAGGTCTGTATTAAAAGTTACTTCAAATAGTCAAATACCAGTATCAAAATAAAGTAAAGGCAGCTGGAGTAACACATGCTACTGTTATATATAGTGTTTCAGAACCTATACCCATTTCTTTAGGACTGTTTAAAAAATACACTCTTGCAAATTTACTGGTACAGTAGTAGTTAAAAGAAAAGAGTGAGAGACCTATTATGCAAACTGGGTTGTACTATTTACTGCACACCAGAATGGGGTGTATTTGAATGTTCCAAAAGAATCAGAGGGCAAAGTATTAGCAGCAGAAGCTAATAAACAGCCTTCTGAAGGCGTACAGGCAACAAAAAACTGGCAGCAGGTACCTGCTAACTTATGGGTTAAACATGCTAGTGAAGTAGGTATATTAACACCTTCAAAACTGGTAAAAATAAAATTAAATTCATCAAATCAAAACCCCTCCCTAAAGTTCCACAGTATCCACTGAAATCAGGCACAGCAGAAAATCAGACCAGCAATTCAGTCCTTGAAAAAACAGGGAATAATCTTCTTCTTCTTTCGGCTTTTTCCCAGTTAGGGGTCGCCACAGCGGATCACCTGTCCGCTCATGATTGGCAGTGGAGTTTTACGATGTCGAGTTGCCAGCCCAGTGCCCAACCTTCCACAGAAGACACACACATGCACACACTCACATCTAGGGCCAATTTAGAGTGTCCAATCCACCTACAACATGTCTTTGAGATGTGGGAGGAAACCGGAGCACCTAGAGGAAACCCACGCGACCACAGGGAGGACATGCAGACTCCGTACAGAAGGCACCCCAGCCAAGAATCGAACCGGAGAACCTGTTGCTGTGAGGCGGCAACGCTAACCGCTGCACCACCGTGTACCAGCTAAAAGCCCTTGTAATACTTCTATTCTTCCTGTGAAAAGCCAGGAAAGGATACTTATAGGTTTGTGCAAGATATGAGGGCTGTAAACGATGCAGTATTACCACCTTTTTTGTGGTTCCAAATCCAGCAACGATACTTAGTTGCATACCACCTAAAGCAAAGTATTTTTCTGTGATAGATCTTTGTTCAGTATTTTTTTTCTATACCGATCCAACCTAAAAGCCAGTTTTTGTTTCCCTTTACTTATCAGGGGCTGCAGTATACCTGGACATGGTTGCCACAAGGATGCACTGAAACTCCTTCATTATTTTCTCAAATTCTATAAAATAAAAAAAGATTTAAAAGATGTGACACTTCCAGGTGGGTCTGTGTTCGTGCAATATGTAGATAATTTAATAATAGCATCTGATTTTTTTCAGCAGTGTTAGCAGAATACTCTAAATCTTTTAACTATCCTTGCATAAAAAGGACACAAAATGTCAAAAGAAAAAACTACCACTATGGTTACCTCAGGTACATTATCTTGGTCATTTAATATCTCAGAAGCTGTCCCTCATTTTGTATCATCTTTCTTAAATTAAAATTTAGCCTGTCTTGACTGCACATCTAACTAAATATGAATGTGCATTTCTTTCTGATCCATCTGTTTCTTTAATATGCTGTTCTGTTCTAAATCCTGCATCTTTCTTATATCCAGGCAGGCCCTGGGTTATGGACACCTGACATGCAGACAACCCATATATATGAACGGGCTGCCGCAATGTTGGAAATAACGTGAAAAAATTAAAATCCTTAAAGTTCCCTAAATCTGTGTGTGTGAGAGATTGGGAGAGTGAGAGTGATGTGTGAGTGAATGCATGTATGAATAAGGAAGTGACTGTGTGTGAAAGATCGAGAGAGTGAGAGTGATGTGTGAGTGAATGCATGTATGAATAAGGAAGTGACTGTGTGTGTGAGAGATCGAGAGAGTGAGAGCGATGTGTGAGTGAATGTATGCATGAATAAGGAAGTGACTGTGTGTGTGAGAGATCGAGAGAGTGAGAGCGATGTGTGAGTGAATGTATGTATGAATAAGGAAGTGACTGTGTGTGTGTGAGAGATCGAGAGAGTGAGAGCGATGTGTGAGTGAATGTATGCATGAATAAGGAAGTGACTGTGTGTGTGAGAGATCGAGAAAGTGAGAGCGATGTGTGAGTGAATGTATGCATGAATAAGGAAATGAATGTGTGTGTGAGAGATCGAGAGCGTGAGAGTGATGTGTGAGTGAATGTATGCGTGAATGAGGAAGTGACTCTGTGTGTGAGAGATCGAGAGAGTGAGAGCGATTTGTGAGTGAATGTACGCATGAATGAGGAAGTGACTGTATGTTAGAGATCGAGAGAGTGAGAGCGATGTGTGAGTGAATGTATGCATGAATAAGGAAGTGAATGTGTGTGTTAGAGACTGAGAGAAAATGAGAGTGATGAGTGTGCGAATCAGTGGCATAGCTGGTGGGGTGGTGAGAGGGGCAGTACTCTTGTGACTGTTACATGTTACTTTTACATTTTCTTGTTTTTTAAGACTGTTCTTTAAGAACAGTCCCGTAGCTGGATCGGTCGCATCACGTTTGTGCATGTGCATTATCGCACAGATGCCGGTGCAATTTTAAATACAGCTGGAACCTGCTTTAAGTAAGGGAATTTATTTGTGTGTGTAGCCGCCGTAGTTCACAGAACCTGCTTCTGCTTCAAGTAAGGGAATGCCATACTTCACGGAACCTGCTTCAAGCTGCTTTATTTGTGTGTGTGTGTGTGTGTGTGTGTGTGTGTGTGTGTGTGTGTGTGTGTGTGTGTGTGTGTGTCTCTTCAGTAATTCACGGAACCTGCCTTTGCAGCAAGTAAGGGAATGTCATACTTCACGGAACCTGCTTCAAGCTGCTTTATTTGTGCGTGTGTGTGTGTGTGCGTGCGTGCGTGTGCGTGTGTGTGTGTGTGTGTGTGTGTGTGTGTGTGTGTGTGTGTGTGTGTGTGTGTGTGTGTCTGCAGTAATTCAAGGAACCTGCTTTTGCAGCAAGTAAGGGAATTTATTTATGTGTGGTTGCTATAACCTGCTTCAGGCTGCTTTATTTTTGTGTGTGTGGCTTGTAATTCACGGAACCTGCTTCTACCTGCTTTTGTAGCAAGTAAGGGAATTTATTTGCTTGTGGTTGCTGTAACTTGCTTTATTTGCCATACTTCACTGAACCTTCTTCAAGCTGCTCTGTTTTTGTGTGTGGCTAGTAATTTACGGAATCTGTTTCAAGTAAGGGAGTGTGTGTGTGTGTGTGTTGGAGATACCTCTAAACCACTTAGAGCCAGAAATCTGGACAAAGCCATAAATAAAAGTGGGACAAAGGCCCAACAATAGGAACAATTTTAATAAATATTGGTCTTACAAACTTAGAAAGTTGCTAGAATAACAGGTTTTGCATTAGCATGAATTTTCTGAAGGTTATGCATTCTGAAACTAAAATGTCTGTCATTATTTTCTAACTTCAGTCTTTAATGATTTGCCACTACTTTTGCTAGACAACCACAATTTTATGAAAAATGTACCAAAAATATGAGGCAAGTATCAGGACATTCTGCAAAAATCTGTACAGTTGAAGAGGTATGTGTCTGTGTGTGAAACAGTCCCCATAAACACTACATTTAATAACAAGATGCCTTAATCAGCTATGTTAGTAGGAAGTAAGGAAGCATAGCTCATAGGAAATAATAAAGCATGGCTACAGTATGCAGTGTTTAGGAGTTTTGTATTTTATTTGGAAGTGCAAGTGTTTTATATGCAAAGAAAAATAAAATAAATACTAGACTGATGTATGTATCTGCTTCGACTTGCATACACATTTGACTTATGGACCGACTGAAAAATGGATCTTGTCCTTAACTCAGGGACTGCCTCTACTGCTGAGGACGGTGAAGAGCATACTTGTGTGTGTGACTAATTATCTGCTTTCCCCTAGAAAGGACTTAAAGAATACTCCTATGCACAATGCCCAATTAAATCTATCTGTGGACGGTGTCTGTGGAAGAAATCAAAACAAAAATTAGGTTGCAAGAATAATATTTTGCTTTAACAAAAACATCAGAGTCTCTTTTGTGGTTGAAAAAAATTACTGATGTGTTTTTTTTTTTAAAGTATCAGTTTTCCAAAGTAAAACAGAGAAAAGTTCAGAAGTGGCTCAAGGATGGATACAGCAAATCCATAAATGGTTTATGGTGACATCTGAATGGTCAACTGGTGGAGCCTGACTCCTTGTTACCTTACCTGGTAAGGGCATATCATTTACCACCCCATGCAGGTAAGGCAGCTTTATTTAATTAAATTGCCCAAAGGTGGTATACCATTCATGTTTCCTGTTTGATACTTCAGTATGTTAATAACTGTGCAATATGCTTAGAGCATAATATTGGCAAAAATGCAAACATTAAGACTGAAAGCTTACCACCACCTTGGGGAACTTTTGTTAATCTACAGCTGGACTTTGTTCAGATGACTAAAGTACATAATTTGCAATATGTTTTAGTAGTGATTTGTATGTATTTTGCATTGAAAGCTTACTCATGTCACAAAGCAGATTCTGTAAATTTGGTGTACCTTGTACTATCAATAGTGGCCACAAAACTCATTTTAATTCCCTGACCAGAGAGCTTATGCAATTTTTTTTTCTAAGTTGAGTCTTCACTATCCCAGCCATCCACAATCATCTGAATTAGTAGAGAAGGTTAATAGGACCCCTAAAAAAAAATTCAAAAATTTGTGCTGAAACAAACCTTAAATGGCCAGAGTCACTTCCCTTAGCATTAATAACTACAAAAGTACATTAAATACTACAAGGAAACGGAGTCCCTGTAAAATATTAATGGAAAGACCCATGGCCCTTCCAGCTGCTCCCCCTGTGTCAAATAAAAATTAACTATAACAAAAGATGTAAAACCTATTAATTTCTTGCAGCAGTACCACAAAACTGTAACAAAGGCTCTTCGTCAACCTCTTGACCAGCCCTGTCACCAACTGCAACTGGGTGATTGGGTTTATAGGAAGGCCTTCCAGAGAAAGAATTGCTTGCAGCCATGCTAAAAGGGATCTTATCAAATCCCGCTGATGACACATACTGCCGTACCTTGTACAGTATATTCGCTCATCCTCACTGTAAGAAGACCTGTTGTGTTGGGGCCCCAGACAAATCATCATTGCCGGTGAAAGAAAATCAAAGTGCAAGAGACAAATCATCTGCCCCAATGAAGGACTAAGGAAAAAAAAACTCAAACAGCAGTCCATGATAAATCCAGTGACAACATGTACTTTTGCTTTGTTTTTCTTGCTCTTTCCTTTTGTAAACTGGTCAAAAAATAGTTTCCTGTTGTTTCTTCAACAATATGCTATGAACTTAAATGTGACAAACTGTTGGGTGTGTTCACAAATCTGTTAACATTCTAATGCAAATATTCTCATAATCCCAATCCCTGCATCACAGATGTCATTCAAAAAGAATCTCAGTGACGCTAATCTAACCTGGGGTAATGTGACTAATTTTTTTAAAGGTTCTATGTCTTTAGCTTGCAACCATAAATCATGAAGACACATGCTATGCCAAAAAAAGGAACTGTACCAGTGCAAACCAGAAAACAAATATAATGACACTAAAAACTCTTTACACCTAAAAAGCTATGACTGGGGGCGTGGCATGATAGAGGATCGTTACTACATTTGTGGTGATCATGCCTATCCCTGGTTACTCACAAACTGGTATAAATGTTGTTTTGTGGGTTATATTATTCCTGCTATTTGACATTTTGAAAACCATCCAGCATGCAGACTGTAAAATAAGTGAGCAATCCACTGGGCAAAGCAAGTATTTTCAGTCTTTGTTCCTATGTATGGAGTGTAAAGGACAATGCTTAAAATCACCATGCTTGCTGAAAATTTTCAAGAGGTAGCTAACCATACTATACATCACATCAGGACGGCAAATTAAAAGATGACTAAAATGCAAACTGTGGTGTTACAACGTCGACTGGTACTCAATATAATGCTTGCTGTAAGAGGGGGATTATGTGCCCTCATAGGAAGTCATTGTTCTTATATTAGTAACTATCATAGGTTCATAGGTTCATAGGTAGGTACTAGGCTATCGGCTACAAGCCTAGCCAAAAAATGTACCCTGGCTTTCTCCACCCAAGAAAATTATTTTCCTGTTCCCCTCTCCAGCAAAGCCACAGAAGTGATCCCCAGGGTGAATTTCCCATTTCCCATCCAATCATCAAGATTTTTCTTGAAGAGTGCTAATGAGGAGCTCTGTTTGACATATATAGGTAGTCTGTTCCAGAGTATGGGAAGTCTCTGGGACAGGAATCTATCCCTCCAGCATGTTCTGTTTATTATGGTGACAAGGTTTAGGCCCCTAGAGCGTGTAGCTCGGAGGGATTGGGATTTCTTTAAGTGGAGCATGTCCAACAGCTCTGGGTTTGACATAGCTTTGTATGTTAGGCAGAGATCACCCCTGAGTAGGCGATATGCGATGGAGTAAAGCTGTAGTTTTTTGAGACAGTCTGCATAGGGCATCTGTTTGAGGCCAGTAATCCTCTTTGTGAGGTATTTCTGTGGTCTTTTCAGTTGTTGTAGATGTCTTGTGAGGTACATACCAAAAGGGGCGTTGTACTCTATAATGGGTCTAACGAGTGATGAGTAGAGGGGAACAATGACCTCTTTTTTTCTGGATGAGAATCCTTTTGTGATGAGATGAGCCATGTAGAAGGCTTTCCTGACCACTGTGGCGATGTGATTATCAAAGGAGAGACTACTGTCCACCCATGTCCCAAGGTCTCATCACATTTTCAGCATTAAGTAGACTACCAGCTATGTGGTAGTTCATGGGTAGAGAGTTTTTACCAAAGGGGATAACAATACACTTTTTGGCATTGAGCTTCAGGCCATGGCTTTGACACCAGGTATCTGTCTCAGTGAGGCCCTTTTGTGGTTTGTCCACATCGTTAGGAGTTTCAATTGTGGCTACTAGTTTGCAGTCATCTGCAAACTTTGTTAGCCAAAGACCTTCTGTGTTGGCCTGCACTTCAGAGAAGTAGATACCAAACAGGAGAGGACCCAGGACTAAACCCTGTGGTACTCCACTTGTCACTGGTCTGATGTCGGATTTGGAATCCGCTACTTTCACAGTGTGGGTTCTGTCCGCGAGCCAATTGGCAACCCATCTTGTGACATAGGGATTTATACCTAGTTTAGTGAGCTTATCTATAATTCCAGAGTGGTGGATGGTGTTGAAAGCCTTGGCGAGATCTAGATAAGCTATGTGAACCATTTTACCCTCATCTATGACTTTGGTGACTGCTTCAAAGAAGTCAATCAGGTTTAGGAGACATGATCTGCCTTTTACAAATCCAAACTGGGTAGGGTCCAGAGTTTGGAGATTACCAATGTCTTTGTTTATGAGTTCCATGATGATATGTTTCATGGCCTTGCAGACCAGGCTCGTCAGGCTAATGGGGCAGTAGTTCCCGGGGCCCGTCGGGGCTCCCCCTTTGTGGAGTGGGATAACCGTCGCGGTGCGCCATTCAGTGGGTACAAAGCCTGAGGTGAGGCTATGATTGAACATGGTATTTAGGCAGGGTGCCAGTTCATTCTGTAGTTCATGTAGAACGCAGCCTGGGATATTGTCAGGTCCCATGGATGCTGTGTTCTTGGCTTTGGAGAGTGTGTTTTTTACCTGTGCAGCCGTGATTATAGGAACTTTGCATTCTTCCGGTATAGAGATGGGCCCTCTAGGGGGTGAGAGGGGGGTAAAGTTAGCACTGAACCTATCTGCTAGGATGTTGACAATATCAGTTGGTTCTGTATATTTGGTGCCATTGTGCTGTAACTCAGAGCAGATCTGAGTGTTCCCATTTAGATTCTTGACATAGCTATAGAATGCTTTGTGGTTGTCTTTAGAGTCAGTGGCAATTTTGTTTTCATAACTAGCTTTGGAGGATTTTATGAGGGATCTCAGCTTCTTACTGAGGTTGACCAGGGAGTTCCTCCAGTCATGGGATTTTACTCTTTTTTGCAACAGTTTCTTTCTTCTGTTGTAGTGTTTGTTTATGGCAGAGGACCACCAGATTTGCTTCCTTTTTTTGGAGGATAACATCTTGGTTCTATTAGGGATAGCATGATCCATGCACTCGTGTAAGTGCTTATAAAGTGCATTTGTGTAGGATTCAGCAGTCATACCTCTATTGTCCGTCTGCATGGGTGTCATGAAGTTTGCCACTTCTGTCTTAAGAAGTGTGAATTTGGCTTTGGAGAAGTTTTTTACGATGGTTTTCCTAATTGGGGGTGGGGGTGGGATGTGGATGTCTAGGCTGATTAGCTTGTGGTCGGACCTGACCAACGAGGAATTGACCTCTGGTGTGGAACACCGGTTTCCCATGTTGGTAATGACCAGGTCTAGGATATTGCTGCCCCTTGTGGGGGTATGAATAAGTTGATCCAAGGCATTGGAATTTATGAATTCTAGAAAACGTTGAGCAAAAGAGTTGGTACATGAGTAGTTTTCCCAGTTAATGGTGGGGTAGTTGAAATTGCCCATTATTAGGGTGTTGGGTTGTACCCTAATACTTACCAGTGTATCAAGAAATGAGGAGTGTGAATCCTGGGGCATGGTGGGGGGTCTGTAGCAAGCTACAATTTGGATTGCGGTCTTGCCCAGAGTTAGTTGCACTTGGATAATCTCGGATGCATTATGCTGTGCAACTAGCCTGGAGGTGTGGATATCCTTAATGAATATGGACACACCTCCGCCTTTAGTGCTTCTTTCTGGGTTAGGTGGCCGAAAGGTGTGGTATGAATTGAAGCCTGGTAATGTAGGGGTGCTCTCTGGAGCTTTGAACCAGGTCTCTGTCACTGCACAGATGTCAATGTTCTCCATTTTAAGGAGTGCCTCGAGTGAGTGCATTTTGAGGTTTAGACTTCTAGCATTGAGTAGCATTACCCTCAGATTTTGCTTGCTTGTACCTGTTACGGTGGTGAATTTGTCATTTGAACCTTGCCTAAAAAAGGCACTATAGGGGTGGCAAGAGCCTTAGCCAGTATGCGGAATCCTAAGGGCGACAGATGCAGGCCATCTCTGGCAAAGAAAAGCTGGCCAATTTCATTAAACAGAGAGCCAAGGACCTGAACAGCGCATCTAAACATTAGACACTTTGTGGATGGTTGGGCAGTGTATTTGGTAACTTGAGAAATAGTATATTACAAGGTATCATTACAGTAATTAGTGTTAATCTTTTGGTTGTTTTAATACTTTCTGTTCTAAAAGCTGTAATCACAAAATGCTTAATGTCACCTACATGTGAAATGCCACTTGTACCTGATTATAAACTTAAGGTGAATGAACATTCAGTCACTGCAGATGATAAATATTATAATGCTGAAGCATATTTTAGGAAATAAAAAAAACAATCAAAATATAATTGTGTACTATATGACACTAATAGTGTCAAAGGGGGAATTTATTAGGAAAAATGTATTTCTCATGAATATTCTTCACAAAATGCATATTAACATACAGTTTCTTCACAAATTAATTAAAATGTTTATAAATTATGTTAAAAATAATATCCTGTATAGATGCATAATTATGCAAACCACAGATACTTATTGTAGTTTTAAGTGTTTTACAACTGTATTCTAATATCAAGCTGTAAGTGTATAAACAGATGACTGAAGGTAAATAAAATGCTGAAGGGGTTAAGGGGTGTTACTATGATCAACAGAGTCTGGTTCCGGAATACCCTGGAAGGGAGGAAAGAAAAATGTGAAATAAATTTTGTTTTATGTGAGCTCTGACCTCCATAGGCCAGGGATGAGAAGTTATAAGGAATGCTGGGGAGATAGCATTTACTGCTACTGAAAGATACAAGATCGAAAAACAAGACAGGTTGTGAGGCCAGGTGACTTGTGTTTTTAAAACATTATAGATACTAAATAACATGGTTGTTAAGTGTTGAAGTGCAGCACTAAGCAAGAAGAATGAGGGTCTGCAGAGACCCTACTTATTAAGTAATATGAAACGTCAGAATTCTGCATGCATGTTACTGATAAAAATGGTATATAAATGTATGTTTTTGCTGATTGGTGAGACTGATTTGAAAACTTTGTGAAGCCAGTCTCCCAGTGCTGATATCTAGTTGAGTTAAATAAATGAGAAAATGTTTTGCACATACTGAAGAATTATTCTTGACTCAAGACTAACAGGTAAATCAATGTTATTTATTTATATTTTAATTGCAACATAATAACAGAAACACTGTAAAAACATGTAAATGACTGCAGAGAGACTACTGTACCTATCAGAAGAAAGCCAAAAACAAACTCAAAAAACAGACTACACTGGTGGACTCCTAATCTTAACATGATGTATAGCAAAAGGGAAAACGTTATGCCCAAAATAAGAAAGAGCAACTCTCATAATGACAAGAGCTCACTAATTAAACTGAACAGGAAACTAAATGGACTAATTAAATACAACAAGGCCAATTACAAGATCAAGATAGTGCCTGAGACTAAAGACAACCACAAGGACTTCTACAGCTATGTCCGAAACCTCAAAAGTAACATGCAGCAGTGTGCTGAACTGGTAGTAAACCGTGCCACCTTCACCGAGCAGAATGACATAGCAAACCTGCTAGCTGACAAATTCAGCTCAGACTTCATCCCACACCCCAATGCCACCACCCAGGGAAAACCCTACTAACATAAGCCCCCCCAAATATTAGCATGCAGGAGGCAATGGCGGCACTTGCTAAGGTAAAAAACACAGCCTCATTGGGGGCCAACAATATCCCAGGCTGTCTCGTAAAATATCTTGAAACATGTCCTATCAGGACCACTCGAATCACTTGTCAATAACAGCCTCAAAGCAGGCTATGTGCCAATAGAATGGAGGAAGGAAAGGTTATAACCCATTCACAAGGCCAGATCATCAACCAACCCTGGAAACTACAGACGTATTAGTCTAACTAGTTTAATATGCAAAGCCATGGAACAAATTATTAAATAAATAATCAGCAAAGACATTGGCAAGCTTAAAACACTGGACCCATCCCAGTCTGGTATTGTCAGGGGAGGGTTATGCATACTCATCCTGGTAATCTTTTTTGAGAGGGTAACCGAGATTTGGAGAAGGCATTCAATACAATTTCTACAATATCTGAGTTGGGTAGACTCAGTGAACTAAGCATAAATCCATACATAACTCGATAGATTGCCAGCTGGATCAGAGATAGGACAGAAGTCAGGGTTGGTAAGACCACCTCCACCAAGGGATAGGTCACCAGTGGGGTACCGCAAGGCTCTGTACTGCACCGACTCCTGCTGGGCATTTACTTCTTGGATGTCAAGGCTAATGACAAGGGCCTCTGGCTCACCAAAATCCACAGACAAATGCTATCATAGATTCACCTGATGCCAACATCCTACAAGTATATCTAACACAGACGAGTGACTGGTGCCAAAGCCACTGATTTAAACTCAGTGCAAAGAAGTGCATTATAGTGCCTTTTGGGGAAGATGTCACACCAGGGAAATTACGCCATTGATAAGACACCCTAAGAGTTGACCCGGTAGTTATTGAAATGGGAAGATATTTAAACAATAATCTGACATTGATCAACACATAGCCAAGGTGGGAAGAAAATCATTCTATGTTGCCCAACTTATAAGTAAAGGTATGGCATCCAAATCCAAGTTCAAGAAGTTACAGTACCACTCTACATGACCCTAATCAACCCCATAATTGTGTGCATTGCCCCCTTTGGCATATATCTGACTAGGCATATGCAACAGTTGGAATGCCTACAGAGGTTCCTCACTAGAGAATCCAAAGTATTAATATATTATCCTATACAGATTGTCTTAGAGCCTTGTTACTATACTCTGTCTCCTACAGGTTATTGAGAGGCGATCCATATGAAGCCAAGTCTATCTTTAACCTTATTCAAATGTAGTCTTGACCATTGGATAAGAAGTCATAAATTCATCCCAGGGATAGCCTCCATGTCTCTTATAGACATAGGCTGACAGTAAACATTCCTTAACTAACATTGGATGGAAAATCATAAATTCACCCCGGGCTGGTCCCCTTGTCTCCTGTAGACAGATGCCAGTGGTAAACATTCCCAAACTAACATAACTTATCACTTAAATTTTTACAAGCCCTAACTAACATACCCCTCCAATTTAGATGCACATGTTATAAGGGGATGCAATTGGATTGGGTTGCAAAGCTAGGCTGATAAAGATCCTGGTGATCATTAGCCTAATATATTATACATTCTCCAAGATGGCTTCACCCAAACTAATGACTGGTACCAGAAGCATGGCCTCAAATATAATGCCAAGAAATGCATCATTATCCCCTGGCATCCCCACTAATTATCAGATTAATAACAATATACTAAGCATGCAATCAGTTGTGAGGGACTTGGGTACCCATGTTGACAGCAACCTGACTTTTGTGTTGCCTCCATTGTAAGGAAGGCTTTCTACATGGCCCACCTCATAAGTAAGGGTATTTCATCCAGGAACAAGGAGGGCATTACATCCCTGTACTCTTCCCTTATCAGACCCATTATTGAGTACAATGTCCCCTTCTGAATGTACCTTGCCAAGCACATGCAACAGTTGGAGAGACCACAGAGGTTCCTGACCAGGAAAATCCAGGGTCTCAAACACCTATCCTATACAGATAGGCTAAAAGCTTTGTCCCTCTACTCAGTCTCATACAGACTATTCAGAGGTGACCTGTGTCTGGCATACAAGGCCATCTCAGACCCAGCCTTGATGGAGTTGCTGCATATCCGTAAGTCAAACTCCACTCGGCAACTCGCACTCAAAACCTCACCCTGGTCTGTGACATTAATAGAACTTGTTGGCAGGACAGATTTGTGTCCCAAAGACTCCCCATTTGTGGAATAGACTCCCTCTCCATGTCAAGCAGAGTACCTCTCTAGCCCTCTTTAAGAGGAACCTGTACAACTGGATGGGAAACAGAAAATACACCCTTGGGATCCCACCTGTGTCCCTGATGGACAGGGGAAACAGGTGCTGACTTTGTGGGAACATGGGCAAATATTCTTGGCTAGGCTTATAAGGGCCTCGGGGCTAATAGCCTAGTATCATCCTATGAACTTATGAACCTGTATACCTATGAACCTTTTTCATTTCAAGGTCATTACTTATGCAGAAGCACAAAAACACATAGAAAACATTAAACGCTCGAAAGAACCATTGATTCTTCCACACCATTCGGCCTGATATACTCAAAAAAGGAGGTAAAAAACTTGTCAAGCCTCTTGCACTTTTCTTTAAGTTAACCCTCACTACCAAATGTCTGTCTCACAGCTTTAAACATGCCCTAGTTATACCTCTTTTAAAAATATCTACCCCCTCATCCTCCAATGACTTTTGACCATTGTTAACCTTTGCCCATGAACTGCCATTCTTGAAAAACTCATTTTCAACCAAATTCTGGGCTATAATTCTAAATATGATGTCTCTGACAATAGACAGCATAGAATTTGACCTGATTACAGTATTACTAGAGCAATCTTCTCTCTCACATATCAAAACTAATGCAATATGTCCATGTGGTAAACTTACGAGGGCTATTTTCTTTGATCTTAGAAAGTCCTTTAATACTGTTGACCATTTCCTGCTTCTTTGCAAACTTGGCAAAACTGGCTACACTCCAGATATCCTGCAACAGTTTAAAAAATATCTTGAGAAAAGAACCTTACTCTTCTAGGATCAAATACTTTTATCACCCCGGGATCATTCTGCAAAGGTGTTCCACATGGGTTAATGCTTGGTCCTCTTCTCTTTTCTTTATTTATTAATGACCTTCCCTGTAACCTACACATCAACTGCATTCTTTATGCTAATGGCATTGTTCTAACTAGGGGCAACAAAAATAACTTTCATATTTGCTCCTCATTTCATCACAGGTATACCTGCAGAAACATTCCATTGCTCATTGTTTTATCACAGGTATGCCTGCAAGAACATGCCTTTGCTCCTCATTTTGTCACAGGTATACCTGCAGGAACATACCTTTGCTCCTCATTTCATCACAGGTATACCTGCAGAAACATTCCATTGCTCATTGTTTTATCACAGGTATACCTGCAAGAACATGCCTTTGCTCCTCATTTTGTCACAGGTATACCTGCAGAAACATTCCATTGCTCATTGTTTTATCACAGGTATACCTGCAAGAACATACCTTTGCTCCTCGTTTCATCACAGGTATACCTGCAGAAACATTCAATTGCTCATTGTTTTATCACAGGTATACCTGCAAGAACATGCCTTTGCTCCTCATTTCATCACAGATATACCTGCAGGAACATACCTTTGCTCCTCGTTTCATCACAGGTATACCTGCAGAAACATTCAATTGCTCATTGTTTTATCACAGGTATACCTGCAAGAACATGCCTTTGCTCCTCATTTCATCACAGGTATATCTGCAGAAACATTGCATTGCTCATTGTTTTATCACAGGTATACCTGCAAGAACATACCTTTGCTCCTCGTTTCATCACAGGTATACCTACAGAAACATTCAATTGCTCATTGTTTTATCACAGGTATACCTGCAAGAACATGCCTTTGCTCCTCATTTCATCACAGATATACCTGCAGGAACATACCTTTGCTCCTCGTTTCATCACAGGTATACCTGCAGAAACATTCAGTTGCTCATTGTTTTATCACAGGTATACCTGCAAGAACATACCTTTGCTTCTCGTTTCATCACATGTATACCTGCAGAAACATTCCATTGCTCATTGTTTCATCACAGGTATACCTGCAGGAACATGCCTTTGATCCTCATTTCATCACAGGTATACCTGCAGGAACATGCCTTTGCTCCTCATTTCATCACAGATATACCTGCATGAACATACCTTTACTCCTCATTTCATCACAGGTATATCCGTAGGAACATTCCTTTGCTTCACGTTTCATCACATGTACACCCCTCTAGCACAGGAAGATCATTAGGTCTAACAAGTGTTAACATTTTACAAACAATTTATTCTGGGAGTTGAATTTCATTTCTGAGCGATTCTGTGTGCAAGCAAACCAATGCACACATTTTGCCACAAAGGCAAGCCTCTGATTATGGAAACATAGGAAACTGTCATTGGGGCACTACTTCACAAGCAATTGATTTGGGGTCTATTTGCTCTATTTCTCAGATATTTAGGTTATGAAAGCAGAGTTTATGTAGTTAGAGTACTTTACAAATAATTACTTTGTGTGGGGGAAGAACACAGAAAGGTGTTATGTCTGATTTCTAAACGACTTAATCCATGAGCACTGTGTTATTCATGTTTCACTACAGAAGCAACCTACATTAAGACCAACAAATTAAGCTGATATATTTACAGTTTCTAAGGGTTAGAATTTGTTTCTGACTTATTTCATGAAAGGAAAATGTGTTGTTTTTTTTCCTTATCACAGATAAAAAAACATACCAATATATCATATCACAGTTTTTGAAATTTATCTCACTGAAATGACATATTTGCCAAACGTTGCTGCACATAGTACAATGGCACATAAAAATAATAAAATGATGACAATGTTCTAAGAAAAAATCTCAAAATACAAAACTTCAGAATCCAAAAAAACAGCACAATGGGGCCGGAACCTCGGAGATAATCCACCAACACTGAACGAACCTTCGAAAATTTTATTACTGTTGTAAAAACACCAATGAAATGCAAATTACGTAAGCGCTTTCGTTTAGCCTCTGCCAAACTTTTTCAAACTAGTGACTTTTGGAGGAAAGGTGGTGAATTACATTTTATGAATAATGACAATAATTAAGAGTTACAGACTTCTTTTACTTCAGAAACTGTGTATTAATTCATATGCTCTGATTCTGTCAATGTTTCAAGTTAATAGCACTAATATTTTAAAAGTGTCCCTGATTGTCCCTGATTTTTTCTTGACTTGTCCCTGATTCCGTTGAAATTTGCAATGTGTCAGATGTCCACAAGTACCAGGGACTGTGGATAATTATACTGACAACAATGTATTAGATGTCCATGAGTACCAATGACTGTGGATAATTATACTGACAGCAATGTGTCAGATGTCCACAAGTACCAAGGACTGTGGATAATTATACTGGCAACAATGTATTAGACGTCCATGAGTACCAAGGACTGTGGATAATTATACTGACAGCAATGTGTCAGATGTCTACAAGTACCAAGGACTGTGGATAATTATGCTGACAACAATGTATTAGATGTCCATGAGTACCAAGGACTGTGGATAATTATACTGACAACAAATGTAAAATGCCATTCATTCTCAGAGGCTAATGTGAGTGACTTTACTCCCTCAAAGCAGAAAGGAATCAGTAGTCAGAGACATTGTGACTTAGTAGTTGGACAAACTCTGGTTAAAATGTATACTATAACAACTTATTACTTTGTTTTGCAACATTTAGTCCTTTGTCATGTCACAATTGTTTCATAGCGAAGTCATTCTCATATAAGGTTTAGAAGGTATTTTACTGAATAAAGCCAAATAAATGGCTATGGCAGCAGAACCTTAAAACAGAACAATAAACTTTATAGCCACTTGGAAGAAATAGTAGCCTCATCCCACCTTTAGTCAAGAGGTGGGCATCAGTTTTCACCAAGAGGAAGGTTACTGTTTTGAGTCACAGTATAATACCATGCAAATATGTTTTTAGATGTAAAATGTAATAAGTGTAACTAACCAAAGCTTTGCTAATTAAAAGCAGAAGTCTTCACAAGAAAGGTCATAAGTTCTACTCAACACTGTGAAATTTTCACTGTCCACTGCCACCGATACACGGCTTAGCAGAAATAAGGAAATATTTGGTTATGTTGCTGTAAAGGCTTCTACTCGCTACTGTTTCTATGAAATGATTAAACAGGAAGTTGTGGTATTGTATTCAGCAGTGCATTTCCTCCCATATACCATGTACCTAACCAACGTGATTCTGGAATGAGCTAAATTATGATCCAGTACTGCAAAAAAAATCTAATACTAGGATATTACAGGTCACCAAATCTTAATATATTTCAATGAGACATTCTTAAATAATGTAGTTTCTTCCAATACAGATTCATACTGTGTTACTATGAAAGATACAAGCTACACTTATTTGGACTAGGAGCATTTTTCTGTTTCTGATGCTTACAGAGAAATTTGCAGGACATTTTTAACAGCAGTAATCTACTCCTACTAATTACAACTTTGAGTTTGGGGACTTTTTTTTTACTATGTAGTCTTTCTTAACAGCTAGCCAGATTTAAAACCGCTCATGTATGGAAATGTGATTAAGGTACAATTATTAGTAATGCTTTTGGTAAATCCAATGAAGTATGAACCAATAATACACTGGGCAGGTTAGTAAAAGATTTATTTATTTAAATGTGTTTAACCTGGTGGAACAGTGATCAAATAAAGGCTCATCCATGGCTGCATCATAACTGAATGGAAACGTTTAGAAGTGGATAAAATTCTATGCTGAAAATAACGCTCCCATCAAAACTAAAAACGTTTTTTTTTCTTGCTCAAACAAAGTTTTCTTTACTTAAAAAAAGATACATTTACAATTAATACAATAATATAATCATAATAGTTAAAAAATGCAATTATATACAAGAAACAATCTGATCTATATACAATATATATAAAGACCTGAAAACTCTAAATAGAAATATTAAAGCTCCAACAGAAGAAACTTCTTTTTCAGCTTAAATTCCTTTGATAAAAATCAGTAAGAGTTAATACTTTCGACCAAGAATTATTAGAAAATGGCTTAGGCTTCTTTTATTTTAGTCTGTCTGAAAGCTGTCTCTTTCAACGAGGACAAAAAATCTCCAAAAGATGGTGAGATGGTTGTTCTCTATGGTCCAAAATAGAGAATACTCAACATTTTTCAATACACAACTATCCCAGACATTAAATAGTACCAAAAATGCATATAATGAGAAGGAATCAGAAAATAAAGCCCTCAAAATCATTTATATTATACCAAAAAAGATTTGGAGAAGGACAGTAAAAAAAGTATGTAACCAGTCAGCACTGCAGTCTTGTAAAAGTTTGATTGCTATTGGACTAAGCTATTCTGAGAGAACTATTAAATAGGTAAACTTCAGAAGTATCCAACATTTACTAAGAGGACAAAAGATTAAACAGCTTTTAAAGAATTAACTCGTTAAAAAGACTAAGAAGAACCTTTGATATGACATTGTCTGAAAATTCATTATTAGACAAAAGGACGTTTTTAGGTGTGTCTCTTCAAATAAATCAAATCATACTTAACCTGGAATTCAAAGACAAGTCTTTTGTGGCTATGCAGCACTAAATATCAAGCATCTTGTAGTATAATATGTCCCCTAGCTGCTCAGATATGTAGCGGGGCTGGCATCATGCCAGTAGTCGAAGAAAAGGACTGCATACTAAATTAGTGGCGCTGTGCTACCAGGAGGAGTAGTGCCTGTCAGGTTTAGTACGGGAGCTACAATAGCAACTTTTTTGAGCACTTTTTTGTCCTTTTGTTTAATCCTAGGGGATCTCTACTCCTGTGCATCCACCCATTGCTGGGTCTGCCAGCACTCATTTTATTCCCTCAGTTTTAAATGACTCTGTCAGTGGGGCCAGCTGCTAAGCTTAAGGGTGCCCAGAGGGCCTAGCCATTATTATCAGCCAGGATGGCGTTTTAGTTTATGTGGTCTAATCCATGTCTTAACCATTACCACTGGTCTCTGTGGTAGCATCCAAGGGGTGGTCATGCAATGGTGACATGCAGGGTATTGTCTGTCCTCCACAGTAGGTCATCCATGTCCACAACCGTATCCTCTTCCTTTGGACAACACTTCCTTATTACAATGTCCCTAACCTCCTCCAGACAATGCCCATAGAATCATCCTCCCACAAGGGATGGTAGCACCCATTCCTCCCTGCCACTCCATCAGTCATTTATATTATTAATTGAACCCAGGTTGACTGGGCCATCATCAAAACTTTATCTCTCTATGCAACTGGAGTAGTCGAATAGCAATGTGCACATGATCAGCGTGCCTGATGTCATAGGAAAGGCAGGCAAATGTGAATGAGAGTGTTCACACATTATGCTACGTGCATCATAGTGCAGCAACAAGGTGCTACCAAAAAACAGTAACCAAACAAACTGAGGCAACTCGCACCAACTAAGAACCACAAAAACAGCGTGTGTTTAAAAATGTGCCAATGAAAGAACCACTACAAAATAAAAGTAAGTTAACTTGAAAATTACAGCAGCCACTTATTTAACTACTAATAATTTATTATGTTAAGTACTTTCATCCATTAACAATCACAAAGGACTTCATCAGAACAATAAAACACAAATTACTACATAGTTTTATACCCCACCTCCTTAAAGAAACATCACTCCATTTTGTTTGTTTCCCTAAAATACTTACAAAAATGCTTATAAAATTATATATATGGATAATTATATGTATGGATTCCCTTAACAAGCTCAAAGTTTCAAAATATCAGACTGCAAATGGTCGAGACCATAAAATCGAAGTTTTGAAACTTCTAATGTTCTGAATGGAGATCACAGTACAGTGCGGAACAGAACATTTACCATTTTCCTTACTGTAGTGTGATCTTGGAGTTGGTATATTTATTTAGCAGGGGGTGTGGGAGGTACAGGGCAAAAATGTAACTTTTTTTATTACAATTTTGATGTTTCAAAACTTTGATCTTATGGTCTCGACCACTTGCAGTTTGAACTTTTGAAACTTTGAGCTTGTGAAGTAGATACTTATCTATCTCTCTCTCTCAATATCTATCTGTCTATCAAAATATATATAAATAATATAATATAAATAATTAACATCTTAAAAACTTGATTGTAAATATGAACATATCAAACAAAACCAACTAAAACAATTCATTACTTTAAATTTAGCTGCTCATGTTTTCAACACTAGTTGAATTGAAATTGATTCATTTAATCGGGAGAGGGGGGATGCTGATGTTCAGTTTCAGTTGCAAAAGCAACTCTATGTTCAAGTGCTTTAAGACAATAATTATTTGTTGGTATTGTGTGTGTGTGCGTGTGTGTGTGTGTGTGTGTGTGTGCGTGTGTGTGTGTGTGTGTGTGCGTGCGTGCGTGTGTGTGTGTGTGTGTGTGTGTGTGTGTGTGTGTGTGTGTGTATATATATATATATATATATATATATATATATATATATATATATATATATATATATATATATCATCTTATAAGCATTTTTATAAATATTTTAGGTAAACAAACAAAATGAAGAAGTTTGCACATAAAGCACTGCATCTACTTGTGTCTATCATGTAGGTTGTGAACAGTATACACCTGTTGGTTCCTGAGATGGGACAGCCCATCAGACTGCATGGGTATGCTCTCTTAGCCCTGTGCTGTCCTTATCATAGGTCACTTTGAGCCCTGAAACCACAGTCCAGAAGAGTACACATTGCTGGCATTCACAACACAGCAACTCTGTTGTGCCACTGCAGGAAGTGATCCCTCACTCCCCACAATCCACTACCAGACTGTGTGGCTACCAAAGCTACTTCCCATCACTTTGATCCATATGATAGTTTTATTGCCAACTGTCACTGTGTTCCCCTACCTATGTAAATGATGGGGGTCTACTTCAGTAGATGGAAATCCCACTTATCCAACTTTTAAAAGATCGAGATGAAAAACCTGAAATCCCAGAAAACTGATTGCTCAGAACAATGACAGATTACTTTGGGTAAGTAACTGCTCACCAAAACCTGCAAACACACTAAAACTGAAGCAAAGAAAACCCACTCCCCCAACTAAATATATCATCTCTGACATCACACTATCACGGAAGTAAGGACAAAGGTCAACATGCTGTCCAAGAGGTTACTTACCAGTGGTGATCTGTCATTGTTCTGAGTGGTCAGTCTTCTGGGATTTTGAGCTTTTCATCTCGGTCATTTACAAGTCGGGTTAAGTGGGATTTCAGTCTACTGAAACAGACCCAAATGATGAGTGTGTCCTGCCTGCTCATCACCTGACTTGGGCAGCTAAAGCAATGCTTGCTCAACAGCAATGCCTGTTCATGTACTGTCTTGCAATTTCTGGGTATGAGAATGCATACATCATTTTACTTTGTGTTGCCTATATCACATGCAGTTTGTAACTGGATGGAGGGTTGCTGATCACAAGCACAGCATACCCAGATAACATGCACCATTCCTGGGACAACATCACTGTTGGCACTAGAAAACAATGTGAAAACTCCTGAACTTGGCTGGCCTCATGTTCACTGCCACAGTAGTAGACCAGACACAGCCTATTTGCCAGTGCTACAGTATATTGCACCCACCTCTGCCTTACATGGGATTCTGCTGTTGCCTGTTTGTCTGCTGACTGTCTACCCTACTTCTTGGCCTCTGCTCCCATAGGCCTGGTGAGCCCTGCTTGGATGTTTCCCTGTTGCTCTAGCTGTTTTCACACATTCATATTATACAACATGGCACAGAAAATGAGTATCTGGCTGCATGTCTTTGTTGAATACTGCAGTGCCCCACTGAACATATGAAAGCAGCAGAAGCATCCCTTCAGTTGACCAAAAATTCCTTCTAGCACATTCTATGTTTTTGCATGTACAGCATTCTATATCATCTTTGTCATGGTATCAGGTTTGCAGATGTGGTTATTGTCGCTCTCAGTACATATCCAACATCAGTGCAACAACAGCAGTGACGTCATTACATGTGACGTGTTACCTGATGCATGATAACTGCATACAATGACTTTTGCACTCACCTATGTGTGCACTACCAACTACATAATTCTGAGGAAGTTCCTCTGCTTGAGCTCATTGGTATAAGTTGGACACATACCCTATGTGTGAGTCATGGACATTTTATGGGTGACACACCAGAACATTATGAATGATACTTCTCAGCACTGTACAGTTCTTCCTGTTGATGTATCTGATACCCTGTAAACCATGTGGTGTCTTAATTGCAGTGTGCAGTTAAATGCTCCCAGGATCACAAAAAAATTACTCTATGGTATAGAATGCATTCATAATGGCAGCTCTTTCTTTACAGTCATTGGGAACCACATATGCCCCTCCATGTGCTGTAATCTTGAGGAACTGGTATAGAATATGCAAGGCTGATGTCTGTGATAGTCATATCATGTTACCTGTAGGCCCCTGATTAGTCTTTGTTGCTAGGATGGCTAAAGCTAAACACACCTCAGTGGCCACTGGAATGGGCAGTAAACACATCCCCTTTGATTTCACATGTGGACAATACAGTTCAACAAGCTCCTATATGATATCACAATGCACACAGAAGTGCCTTTTGATTTGTTGGTCAGATACTGGTAGGTTAGGCACAGATGATGTTGTCTGCATTGGTGTAGAGGACTGCGGTGTGCAACATTGTGGGCTCTAGCCCAAAGAGCAGACACTTGCATATGTTGCTCTACTATAGCTTTGTAGCATCCTGTTCCCAGCAATTTCTGGGGTTCAGCACCTCTTTCGGCATCGCTCTGCATACCACATTGCATGTTTTTAATAGCAGTTAATAAAAGTTAATACATTTTTTTATATATGTTACTTCCATGATCAATGCTCTTGGAGAATTGTTTCAATTTAGTTTACACTGTACTTCACCTTAATCACTGCTACCTGGCCTGTGAATATAATCAATCCACTGAGTTTGAACTTAGTAAAGATGTGTAACTTGCTCTAAACCTGGTTAGAAGAAACTTTTTTTGTGTGTCCAGATGCTGTTCCACAGCTCTTTATAAAACATACATTCTTTTCTATGTTGAAGAGAGGCAGTGTAGAAAACATTTAAGTACAGTAACAGTTAAAAATATAATATAATTAATGTGGCCAGCATTATTTTTTGCAAAGAACTGGAAATAATACTGTCAGACAGTTGACTGATGGAACAGAATTGTCAGAGAGAGAGAGAGAGAGAGAGAGAGAGAGAGAGAGATGGAAGAACGTGTCCATCATAGGAAGAGCCTCTCGGTCTCTTTTTTTGGTCTGCCCTAATAAAACATCAAGGTCTATCTGGTATCCCATTCCTCAAGTCTACTAGTATAACAGCTACATTACCCATGGGAAGATATTCCTTTTCCTTGAGGAAAATTCTTGTGAAGAGGGATGCCCTTTGAAAGTTAGAGGATTGTAACTGGGATAAATGCTAATTCCAAGGTTGTGGTATCTGTTGAGTATTGTCCTTTCTCCATGGTATAGCAGTCTTGGAATTATATGTAAACACACACACACACACACACACACACACACACACACACACACACACACACAATATATATATATATATATATATATATATATATATATATATATATATATATATATATATAGGGTCTATATTAGAACACCTTCTTCTTCTTCTTTCGGCTGCTCCTGTTAGGGGTTGCCACAGCAGATCAACTGTTTCCCTTTCTTCCTGTCCTCTGCATCTTGCTCTGTCACACCAACCACCTGCATGTCCTCTCTCACCACATCCATAAACCTTAGGTCTTCCTCTTTTCCTGTTACCTGGCAGCTTCATCCTTAGCATCTTTTTCCCAATATACTCTGCATCCCTCCTCAGCACATGTCCAAACCAACGTAATGTTGCCTCTCTTGCTTTGTCTCCAAACCTTCCAACCTGGGCTGACCCTCTAACATACTTATTCCTAATCCTGTCCATCCTCGTTACACCCATTGCAAATCTTAACATCTTCAACTCTGCCACGTCAAGCTCTGACTCCTGCCTTTTGTCAATGCCACTGTCTCCAACCCATATAAGATAGCTGGTCTCATTACCCTCTTGTAGACCTTCCCTTTCACTCTTACTGGTACTCGTCTGTCACAAATCACTCCTGACACTCTTCTCCACCCACTCCATCCTGCCTGTTCTCTCTTTTTCACCTCTCTTCCACACTCACCATTACTCTGAACTGTTGATCCCAAGTAATTAAACTCATTCACCTTCGCCACCTCTACTCCCTGCATCCTCACCATTCCTCTATCCTCCCTCTCATTCACACACATATATTCTGTCTTAGTCCTGCTGACCTTCATTCCTCTTCTTTCTAGAGCATATCTCCACCTCTCCAGGGTCTCCTCCACCTGTTCCCTACTCTCACTACAGATCACAATGTCATCTGCAAACATCATAGTCCACGGGGACTCCTGTCTGATCTCGTCTGTCAACCTGTCCATCACCATTGCAAATAAGAAAGGGCTCAGAGCTGATCCTTGATGTAATCCCACCTCCACCTTAAATGCATCTGTCACTCCCACCGCAGACCTCACTGCTGTCATACTACCCTCGTACATATCCTGTACCACTCTTACATACTTCTCTGACACTCCCGACTTCCTCATACAATACCACAACTCCTCTCTAGGCACCCTGTCATATGCTTTCTCTAAATCCACATAGAATCAATGCAACTCCTTCTGACCTTCTCTGTACTTCTCCATCAACACTCACAGACCAAACATTGCATCTGTAGTGCTCTTTCCTGGCATGAAACCATACTGCTGATCACTAATCATCACCTCCCTTCTTAACCTAGCTTCAACTACTCTTTCCCATAACTTCATGCTGTGACTGATCAGTTTAATCCCTCTGTAGTTACTACAGCTCTGCACATCATCCTTATTCTTACAAATTGGTACCAAAACACTTTTTCTCCATTCCTCAGGCATCCTCTCACTTTCCAAGATTTCATTAAACAATCTAGTTAAAAACTCCACTGCCATTTCACTTAAACACCTCCATGCTTCCACAGGTATGTCATTGGGACCAACAGCCTTTCCATTCTTCATCCTCGTCATAGCTGTCCTTACTTCCTCCTTGCTAATCCACTGCACTTCATGATTCACTATCCGCACATCATCCAACCTTCTCTCCCTCTCATTCTCTTCATTCATCAACCCCTCAAAGTATTCTTTCCATCTGCTCAACACACTCTCCTTGCTTGTGAGTATGTTTCCCTCATTATCCTTTATCACCCTTACCTGCTGCACATCTTTACTAGCTCGGTCCCTCTGTCTAGCCAATCGGTACAGGTCCTTTTCTCCCTCCTTAGTGTCCAACCTTTTATACAACTCTTCATACGCCTTATCCTTAGCCTTCGCCACCTCTCTCTTTGCCATGCACCTCATCTCCTTATACTCCTGTCTACTTTCTTCATCTCTTTGACAATCCCACTTCTTCGTCAACCTCTTTCACTGTATACTCTCCTGTACTTCATTCCACCACCAGGTCTCCTTGTCCTCCTTCCTCTTTCCAGATGTCACACCAAGCAACTTTCTAGCCATCTCTCTTACTAGCTCTGCTGTAGTTACCCAGCTATTCAGTAACTCTTCACTGCCACCCAGTGCCTGTCTTAACTCTTCCCTGAACATCACCTCACAATTACCCTTTTTCAATTTCCACCATTTGATCCTTGGTGCTCCCCTCACACTCATCCTCCTCTTCTTGAGCACCAATATCATCCTACAAGCCACCATCCTATGCTGCCTAACTACACTTTCCCCTGCCGCCACTTTACCGTCTCCAATCTCCTTCAGATTGACCCTTCTACATAAGATATAATCCACCTGTGTGCATCTTCCTCCATTCTTGTATGTCACCCTATGCTCCTCCCTCTTATTAAAATATGTATTCATCACAGCCATGTCCATCCTTTTTGCAAAATCAACTACCATCTGACCTTCTGCAATCCTTTGCTTAACACCATACCTACCCATCAATTCCTCATCCCCTCTGTTCCCTTCACCAACATGCCCATTGAAATCTGTTCCAATCACCAGTCTCTCACCCTTGGGTACAGTCATCACCACTTCATCTAACTCACTCCAAAAATTTTCTTTCTCATCCATCGCACACCCAACTTGTGGAGCATATGCACTAACAACATTCATCATTACACCATCAATTTCCAGCTTCATAAACATCACTCTATCCGACACTCTTTTCACCTCCAAAACACTCTTAGCATACTGTTCCTTCAGTATAATGCCTATGCCATTTCTCCTCCCATCCACACCATGATAAAACAATTTGAAACCGCCTCCGATACACCTAGGCTTGCTCCCCTTCCATCTGGTCTCTTGCACACACGATATACCAACTGTCCTTCAGTCCATCATATCAGCTAGCTCTCTCCCTATACCAGTCATACTGCCAACATTCAAAGTTCCGACCCTCACTATCACAGTCCTAGCCTTTACCTGCCTTCGGGCATGCCTTCCACCTCTTCTCCTCCTTCGGCCAACAGTAGCCCAATTTCCACCAGCACCCTGTTGGCCAACAGTATTGGTGGTGGTCATTGTTAATCCGGGCCTCGACCGATCTGGGCTTTAAAAATTTAGAGTGTTCTAATATCGACCCCTTTTCAGAAAACCAAATTTTTTCCTAGGGAAAGAATTTGGTTGTCCGTGTCTTACTTCGGAATTTTCAGCTCTGTGGTGGAAAGTTACGGGTCGGGTTCAGGTAAGTGTGCGATTGTGTGGACATGAGGGTTAGGGTGGGGTAGGTGAGTTAGGGTTAGGGCACGGGTGAGGTGACTGTGTGATAGTGACAGACCTTAGGGTTAGGGTTTGGGTTAAGGTAAGTGAATAGTTAGTGGTGTATGTACAGTTTAGTGTAGGGCTAGGTGTAAGAGTTTATGTGCATGTGTGTGGATTGCTGTTTGTTTGGTGTGCTTGTGTTGTGTGTATGTGTTTTGGAACAGCAATTTTTTTCCCTAGGAAAAAATTCGCTGTTCTGTATGTTCATTGTTTTTAAATTTTCGATTGATAGAGGTCGATATTAGAACACTCGAAATTCTGAAAGTTTGACGTTCTAATATAGACCCATATATATATATATATATATATATATATATATATATATATATATATATATATATATATATGCTTGAAATTATCTAAACATTTTATCGAAAATGATTGACAGCAAAATATCCAACAGTAAAAAGATCTAAACTTAAAAATATCTACATACAAAAGACTGACAAAATTGAAGTTATACTAAGAAAGGGTATGTGCTCTTTCCCCACTGTTGTGCAACCTTGGAGTTGGCATATATAATTAGGAGGAGGTGTGGAGGTGCGGGGGGCTTGCCCCCCTGCAAAAACATTGAGATATGTGGCAACATCTAATTACATAGAAAAACCATTGAAAAATATGACAAAGTTGAACCACATTTTTTCAACATGTGGGATTACACCCCCTGCTAATTATATATACCATTTCTGAGGTCATACAACAGTGGTAAAAGGGCATATAACTTTTCTTAGTGTATTATTGTTTAGATAATTTCAGATACACACATACACACACACACACACACACACACACACACACACACACACACACACATATATATATATATATATATATATATATATATATATATATATATATATGTATATGTCCACACACACACACACACACACACACTCACACACACAGATATATATTTTTGTAAGTAGCAAAAATGGAGCTAAATTCACCCAAGAATCGAGCTGTGAGCAGCAGCAAAGACTCTGCATGGTGCCCAACAGGGGGAAGAGTTGTACAGACCAACTGCTTTGGGCATTTACTGTGGTGCGCAGTGTCCTCAGGATAGGAGAACATGGCTCACAGACTGTGCACCATGGTAGGGCTAGCCACTCTATGGTGTAAAACATGGCATTAGGGAATTTTGTCATGTTGACTAACGTCACCAAATGGGCATGGCTATTTGCTGGTTATAAGTGGGTTGAAGACCCGATCTACTCAGACCTACACCGGGGATACATGTTAATGGTAGGAGGGTGTATGTGCTTCGGTTGTCCAGTGTGTATCTGGCATAAAGCCCTGAGTCAATAAGTTACTGGCTGGCCGGTGTCCAGTTGCCCAGCTTGGATTACCTGTGATAGTTGTGTTGAGCGAAAGCTGGATATCAAACCAATCAACCTGCCAACCATGAACTAAGAATTGTTACACTCAGTCTATGTTTACCGACAAGATGGAGCTTGGAAGTAGATGACATGATGGTAAAGAGGAAGGTGGACATCCTATGTATCCAGGAGACAAAATGGAAGGACAGTGCAGCAAAGCCACTTGGCTTGGGATCCAGACTCTACTACTCAGGGGGAGGACAGGCTAGAAAGGGTGTGGGAATTATTGTGAGTGACAGGCTTCAGAAGGCAGTGAGTGATGTTCTCAGAATTAGTAACAGACTTACGGCAATCAGATTCCAGCCTAATGCTGGACATTCATAATCTCAGCCTATGCACCATGGCAGAGTTGTTATAGTGAGGAAAAGAGTGCATTCAGACAACAGTTGCTGAACCAGCTAGGTAAAGCAGGACAACATAAATTGGTGTTGATAATGTCTGACTTGAATGCACATATCAGGACAGACAGAACAGGATATGAGGACTGCCTAGGTCCACATGGGTGGGGCAACAGGAATAAAGAAGGAGAGGCTATTCTAGACTACCATATGGCAAATGGCTTGATAGTAGCCAACACATGGTTCAGAAAGAGAGACAGTCACATACAAGAGTGGCCAATGTGCAACTCGGGTAAACATCCTGTTAGTAAGGAAAGGACAGTGAGGTAGAATCAGCAATTGCAATCATCCCCAGTGAAACAGTCAGCCCGCAGCATAAACCACTGGTTACCACAGTTAACAGCAAGCAGTGGACAGGGAAGGCTCTAAGGTCAACAGAGACCAGGGTGAAGACCTGGAAGTTAATTGGAAAGAAAGCACAACAGTTCAAGGAATTACTCAGGGTACAAGCACCTAAAGAAAAAGAGAAAATAGTTGGAATTGAAGAAGAATGTCAGTGCTTCCTGCTTCCAAGCAGCATATGTGAGAACTATAGAACAGATATGCGGCTAAGTCAGGTATGGAAATAAGGTACATAAGGAAAGCTAGTGGATCCGATGCTTGCAGTGAGACAGATAGTTTGAGAAGAAGCTACAGATGAGGAAAGAGTCCAACCAGGTATTTCAAGACTTGGAGAAAGCATATGACAAGGTTCTAAGAAAGCTGATTTGGGCAGTCCTGCACTGGTTGAAAGTCCATGAAACACTAGTAGAATTAATGCAAGCAATGTAAAGGACTGAATGACTCAAATACGATCAGTGTTTAGGTCTTACAGAGGGGTTCCCAGTGGGACTGGTTGTGCACCAAGATTCAGTTCTGAGCCCACTGCTGTTCATGCTGGTGATGTACTACATTAGCAAACAGGTTGGAGGGGACAGATCAACAAAGTTCTGTATGCAGACAATGTGGCAGTTCAGGCAGACTCTGAGCAAGAGCTTCAGCAAAGGATAGGAGAATGGAATGTAAAACTGAAGGCACACAGGAGGAAACTGAGTACAGATAAGACAGTTGTAATGGCAGAAAATGGGGGAATCAGAAGAAGGTGAGAATTGAGATAGAAGGGAAAATAGTAGAGCAGGTTAGCAGCTTAAAGTATCTTGGGGAGTGGTTGAGGAGAAAGGAAGTCTGAATGAGGAGGTCAAAGCCAGAATCAGAGGGGCTGCAGCCAATTGACACAGCTTGTCAGGTGTAGTATATGACAGCAGAATGCCAAAGAAGCTGAAAAGTAAGGTATACAAAGCAGGGGTGTGACCGGCACTACTGTATGGTACAGAAACCTGGGCAGTAAAGGCACAGCAGCTGGGGAAGCTGGAGGTGATGAAGATGAAGAGTCTGAGATGGATGATAGGATACAGACTGTGAGACAGATGAAGAAATGAGGTCAAAGAGAACAGATTACGGTGGTTCAGGCACATGTGCAGAAAAGCAGAAGACAAGCTGGCGAAAATGATTTGGGACAGACAGAAAGAAGGCAAGAGGAATTGAGGGTATCCAGCAAACAGGTGGATGGAATGTGTGAGAGAAGACTTGCAAAAGTCAGGCATGAGTGTTGAAGAAGGCAGGAGAGTGGCACTGAAGAGGGAGAGATGGTGACAGCTGACATGACACCCCAACCCCATGTAGAAAATGGGAAAATGGGAGGTTGGCGATGATATAGCAAGGATGTTTGGGGACACAACCTACAACATTTGAGTGTCAGGAAGCTAAGCCCTCCTGCAAACCTGCCTTAGACGTGTAACACTAAAGCATGGAATTTGCAGTTTTTTGTGACAGTCACGGTTTGAATGAAGACATCTTACTTCTGTATAATGAGAACAGAGAACCGGGTGACAGCTGGGCATCATCTGCAGCTGGCATTGAGCTATATTAGTTTATTGGACCCCCCCCCCCCATGTGAACCATGTACTTGAATAGGAAATGCACAAAGCTTCAGTCCTTTGGTGTCTAATTTATTTGCAGTTGACTAATTTGTGCTTTCTTCACTCAAGCCACCCCAACTTTCTACAACAAATGGCAAACACCTTTCACCTGAATACATTCCTATAACTGAAAAACAGTGACTTCCTGTTCCCAATAAGAAGGAGCAACAGGACATCAGATGCTTAATCCTATTTGCAGCCACTTTATCAGGAACCAGGTCAATCACTCAATCCTGAGCCATTTTAGTTAGGGACAAGGCTAAAATGTCTTTGACAACAGAACCACCTACATTTGACAACTCTGACTCAGTTCTTTAATCCAGTTAGTCTATCATATCATGGGATTATTTATGATGATGCTACATACATGAGCACTGTGAGGAATTTTAACTCCCTTCTGTCTGATGGAATTGTGGTCAGTGTTATGAACAGAAATATCAATCCACCATAATCTTAATTTTTGAATAACCTGTCCGTATGGCTAGCCTTGATAGTAAGTATCTATGGGTTAAACTCATCGTAGGTTCATAGGTTCATACTAGGCTATCTGCCCTAGGGCATTTATAAGCCTAGCCAGAGTGTGTTTGGCTTTCGCCACCCATTTTAAATTAATTTTACTATGCCCTTTTTCGAGGTTTGTATACTGTGCCTCTGTCTAACAGTGACACAGAAGTGATACCCGGGGTAAACCTATGATCTCCCATCCACTCATCAAGATTCCTCTTGAAGAGAGTCAATGAGGGACTCTGCCTAACCTGGACTGGGATTTTATTCCAGAGTGAAGGGAGCCTCTGGGTTATGAATCTGTCCCTCCAGCATGTCCTATTTATTTCAGTGCTGAGGTTCAAATCTCTCAAGCGCGTAGCTCGATGGGATTTGGATTTTCTGAGGTGCAGCATGTCCATTAATTCCGGGTTGGACATGGCTTTATACGTCAGGCACAGATCACCTCTGAGCAGGCGGTATGCCACTGAGTAGAGCTGGAGTTTCTTTAACAGGGCAGCATATGGCATCTGTTTGAGCCCTTTGATCCTCTTGGTGAGGTACTTTTGGGGTCTTTCCAGTTGCTGCAGGTGTCTGGTAAGGTACATCCCAAAAGAGGCATTGTACTCAATTATGGGCCTGATGAGGGATGAGTAAAGAGGCACGATGATCTCCCCTGATCTAGATGTGAATCCCTTCATGATTAGGTGGGCTATATAAAATGTTTTTCTAACCACTTTGGCTACGTGGTTGTCAAATGAGAGATTGCTATCAACTTGGGTCCCCAGGTCCCTAATTACTTCTTCTGTACTTAATGGATTACCACCTATGTGGTAATTTGTGTGCACTTTGTTTTTGCCAAAAGGGATAACTATACACGTTTTAGCGTTTAGCTTGAGGCCATGGCTCTGGCACCAGTTGTCTGTTTCTATGAGGCCCTTTTGGAGGATGCTTGTGTTGGCTGGAGAGTCGATTATGGTGCCCAGTTTGCAGTCATTTGCGAACTTGGTCAGCCACAGTCCTTCCATGTTGGCATGTACCTTCGAGAATTATATACCGAACAAGAGAGGTCCCAGGACTGAGCCTTGTGGGACACCACTTGTAACTGGTTTGGAGTCTGACATGGCTCCAGCAATTCTAATCATGTGGGTTCTTGTCCTTGAGCCAGTTTGCAACCCATCTAGTGACATAGGGGTTTATATTTAAGCTGGTGAGCTTATCTATAATGCCTGAGTGGGGTATTGTATTGAGGGCTTTTGCGAGGTCCAGGTAGACTGTGTGGACCACCTTCCCCACGTCAATGGCCTTGGTGACTGTTTCAAAGAAATTGACCAGGTTTAAGAGGCAGGATCTGCCCTTAACAAAGCCAAACTGAGTAGAATCCAGTGTCTGTAGGTCCCCAATATCTTTATTTATGAGGTCCATGATGATCCTTTCCATAGCTTTGCAGACCAAGCTAGTCAAGCTTATGGGGTGATAGTTTCCGGGATCCGTTGAGGCACCACCTTTGTGGAGAGGGACCACTTTTGCTGTACGCCACTCTTTGGCTACATATCCTGTAGTAAGGCTGAGATTGAACAGTAGTTTTATGTTTGGGTTTAGCTCTTCTTGGAGTTCATGTAGGAAGCAGCCCGGGACACCATCTGGTCCCATTGATGCTGTGTTTTTTGCTTTGGAGAGGGCGGCTCTTACCTGAGCATATGAGATGTCAGGGGGGCAGCACTCTGCTGGGATAGATATTTGCCCTTTTGGTGGGGAGGGGGGGAGAAGTTTGCGCTGAACCTGTCAGCTAGGATGTTGGCAATGTATGTGGGTTCGATGTATTTTTTGTCATTTTGGACTAATTCTGAGCATATCTGGGAATTTCCACCCAGGTTCCTAACATAACTAAAGAAAGCCTTGTGATTATCCTTAGTGTCCTGTGCAATTTTTCTCTCAATGCTGGCCTTAGACGATTTTATGAGTGCCCGTAGTTTTTTGCTAATACTGATCAGAAATGCCTTCCCTTTTTGGGATTTTGCTCTATCATGTAGTAGCTTCCTCCTTCTATTGTATAGTTTGTTTATGGCTGGGGTCCACCAGACAGGACGTCTGCCTTTGGAGGATTGGGTCTTGGTTTTATTTGGGATTGCATGATCCATGCATTCCTGAAGGTGATCATAGAATGCATTTATAAAGGATTCTGCGGTCTGAGCCATATTTTCCACAGGCTCGGGGGCTTTGAAGGATTCCACCTCGGTTTTGAGGAGTGTGAAATTTGCTTTAGAGAAGTTTTTCACTGTGGTTTTCTGGGCAGGGGGTGGGGTCAGGATGTGAATATCCAGTGAGATTAGTTTATGGTCTGATCTTACCAGTGAGGGATACACTTCTGGTCTGGAGCATAGAGTCCCAATGTCAGGTCCAGTATGTTTTCCCCTCTTGTGGGAGTGGTAACAAGTTGTTCCATAGCATTTGAGTTTATAAATTCTAGGAACCTTTGTTCCTATTTATAAATTCTAGGAACCTGTTGTTACTAACACACTGGCCAAGTACTTCGTCTTATATTCCCTGCTATTATTCTTTGTTCATGTGTCTGGTAACAGATGGCTGTCAGAGCCTTCAAGCAATTGCACAAAGTTAGTTGTATAATTTCCAGCTTGCCCTTTTGCAGTCCATGTACACTGTTATTTAGACTACTTGTCATCTTGATGTAGTAACTCCAGTATGGGGTTTAGCATTTCTAGGAACACTTATCTGACTTGTGATAGTAACAAACTAATTTTGGACTATATTTTAGATAATCTTCCTATATCCTGAGTATATAATAGCCGAGAGATTGGAACATTGATAAGGAACACCACTTATTCTGATTTAAGCCAGTAGAATATTTCGTATCACATATGACATTTAGAACAACTCTATGTCAGAGAGCCTAATCGTTATTGATACTCTGCAGAATAATGTTAACATTATTTACTGGGCATGTCACCCCGTTTTGTGAATATTACTTAAAGCAGGTGAAGCAATTAGTAATGCTTCAGCATTTTGTTAAAAGACATATTTGAATTAAACTGGTTATCGTTTTGACAGAAATTTCAATACCGGTGAGGCGCTCTGACACTTATGTCAGCTATAGATCTGGTTCGCCTTTGGTTAGAGATTTTATTGATTTTTCTTCTTTTTGAATCAAATGATTTGGCACTTCATCCATAAGTCCACGCATGCATCATTCATCAGTCCATTCATGCACACATCCACCCATTTTCTAAAACATTTGAACAAGTGGAACTTAATGTGGCAAAACATTGAGCAGGGTCGACCAGACTTCATTGTTCCCAAAAACAATATCCAGCTCACTCTGTGGGATCTCAAGAAGAATGAGCATAGCCAGGCATGTGCCAATTTTGCTGTGGCATATACTTATTTAAAATAACGTATTTTGTGCAAAGACATGTGTTAGAATCTAAATATTTTAAAGCCATATTTAGCATGTTTTAGATGGCCTTTTTCAGAATATCTGATTGCTTCAACAAATTTATCCTTAAACCTATTATTGCATCAGTCTCCTTTTGGTTGTAGGGGTTACACTTCTGGTGGAGGGGGCCTGCAGTGTGAAAGCTGACTTATAGTTCTGAAAAATCCTGGCTATGTACCTGTCCAGTACTTTGAAGGCAAAGTAAGAAGTATAATTCCTCCATCTTGTTCTGAGTGTAACAAACAACTCCTTTGAGTGGGTCATATTTGGTATACAATCGATTCTTTTTACTTCCAGCCACAACAGATGAGCGCTTTCGTCTAATAGATAGACTTCATCGGATCTGATGAAGTCTATCTATTAGACGAAAGCACTCATCTGTTGTGGTTGGAAGTAAAAAGAATCGATTTTATTACCAGTGTGGTGGTTTGGACTTTATTTCTTTACTACTTGGTTTGGTATCAGTTTCATTTTCTGCTCATATTTGGTATACCTCCAGCAGGAGTTGTTTGGGGGACCATCCCCAAAAGGTGCCCAGATCAAGTCAACTGACTCCACTTAAATCAGAAAAGCAGTGGCTGTACCCAGAGACCCTCAAAGTTTGCTGAGCATCTCACAGTGTGAAAGAGAATGAACTTAGCTACCCTGCGAAGGATGGTCAGTATCTCTCTCAACATGGCTAGACAGGGGACAGTCTGCACTTCTGTTACTATGGCCGGACAGGAACAGTCTATTGATCAGAGCATGTGTATGTACCTTTAAGAAGCATTTCCAGATGTAGCACATGCATATAAATACAGAGCATGTGCAGGCAGCAGTGCAATTTTGAGACAACAGCCAGAGTGTTAAAATGTATGAGTGTGGTAGTCAGGCTGTTTATAACTTTATTTAAGTTTAAGTTACACAGCCTCATTCTTGATGTTTTTGTGTGTAATAAAACTGCTTGAACTGAACCCACGAGTGTTCGTCTATTTTATCCTGACCAGACGAGCAACACAATCAGCACCTGTCTCTTACCATGGCCAGGCAGGGATGGTCTACACCACTTTTACCATGGCTGGACAGAGATGGTCTGCTTCGGTCTTAGCATGGCTAGACAGTGATAGTCTGCACCTCTTTTGCCATGGCTGGACAATGATGGTCTGCATCTCTCTTACTGTGGCCAGACAGGGATGGACTGCACCTGTCTTGCTATGGCTGGATAGGGATTGTTTGCACCTGTCTTACCATGGCTGGACATAGATGGTCAACATCTCTCTTACCATGGTTAGACATGAATAGTCTGCACCTCTCTCACAATGGCTGGATAAGAATGGTGTACACCTATCTTACCATGGCTAGACAGGGATGGTCTGCATCTATCATACCATGGCTGGACAAAGATAGTGTGATCCTGTTATACCATGGCTGGACAGTGATGGTCTTCTGCTGGACAGGGATGGTCTTCATGTTTTTACCACAGTAGGAAAAGGATGGTTTATACTTCTCTTACTATGGCCAGATAGAGATGGTCTGCACAACTTTTACCATGGCTTTGCCATGGTTCATAGATTGTTTCACAGGTTCATAGTTAAGTACTATGCTAACTGCCTTTATGGGGCATTAGACCATTTCCCTTTCAAAGGAGAGAGTCAAACCCTGTACCTAATGTCTATGAGGTAAACACCTTAACCATTATGCCAGCTCCCAAATATGCATGGATGGCCTGCACCTCCCTTACCATGGCTGGACAGGGTGGGTCTGTACATTTCTTACCATGGCTGGACAGGGAGGGTCTGTACCTTTCTTACCATGACTGACAGGAATGGTTTGCACTTGTTTGAACAAGTATGGAGAGGGATGGTCTGCACCTCTCTTACCATGGCTGGACAAGGACAGTGTACACCTATCGTATCATGTCTGGACAAGGATGGTCTGCACCTCTTGTACAATGGCTGGACAGAGATGGTATGCACCTCTCTTACCATGGCTGGGCAGGGAGTGTCTGTATCTTTCTTACAATGACTGACAGGAATGGTTTGCACTTGTCTGAACAAGGATGGAAAGGGATGGTTTGCACCTCTCTTACCATGGCTGGGCAGGGATGGTCTGCACCTCTCTTTACCTTGGCTGGACAAGGACAGTGTACACCTATTTTATCATGTCTGGAGAAGGATGGTCTGCACTTTTTGTAAAATCGCTGGACAGGGATGGTCTGCACCTGTCTTACCATATCTGGAAAAGGATGGTGTGAACCTCTTTTACCATGGACTTGCTAGGAATAGCCTGCACCTCCCTTGCCATGGCTGGACATGGATGATCTTCACCTCTCTTACCATGGCTAGACAGGGATGGTCTTCACTTCTCTTACCATGACTGGATGGGAATGGACTTCACCCCTTTTGCCATAGCAGCACTGGGATGGTCTATGCCTCTCTTACCATGTCTGGACAAGGATTGTCTGAACCTATGTTACCACAGCTGTACAGGGATAGTCTGCACCTCTCTTACCATGGCTGGACAGGGATGGCCTGCACCTCTTTTACCCTGGCAGGACAGAGATAGCACTCATATTCCCCTATGCTGTCATAGCTGGACTGGGGCAATCTGTACCTACTTACTGTGGCCAGAGAGGGATGGATTGTACTTCTGTTACCATGGCTGGACAGGGACAGTCTGCACCTCTCTTACTGTGGTTAGACAGGGATAGTCTACACCTCTTTTACAATGGCTAGACATGGATGGTCTGCTACCTCTTAACATGGATGGACAAGGATGGTCTGTACCTCTCTTACTTACCATAGCTGGACCTGGATGGCCTGCAGTTCTCTTACCATGGCCGGACATGGAAGGTCTTTATATCTGTTACCATGGCTGGACATGGATGGTCAGCACCACTCTTACCATTGCTGGACAGGGATGGTCTACACCTGTGTTACCATGACTGGACAGGGATAGTCTGCACAACCATGGCTGGATAGGGATGATCTACACCTCTCTTACCATGGCTGGACATGGATAGTCTGCACAAACCATGGCTGGACAGGGATGATCTACACCTTTCTTATCTGGTATGCTTAGTACTTCCTTGACATTATAGGTGTTAACTCCCTTATTAATCACTCTGCTAGGGGCTCAAATACCCTTGATCTTGCCCTCACAAAAATGGACCTTTTGCATGCTTCTTTGTATAAAATCTTCCCTCACTCTATCAAGCCATAAATAAGTGAGCTTTCTTTTAAAACTGGTGATACTACTTCCCAAAATAACTTGGCATTTAATGACCTCTTAAAAGCAAATCTTCAATTACTTGACGATTCAAATGACTTTTGCTGTAATCCTCCTCCAATGGGCCATATTATTCAAGCAAATGTGTTTCTGACTTCTACTTCCACTTAAATACTTGGATTGATAAGGCAGTCAATAACTGTACCAAAGGAATGGGACATTTAAAATCATATCCCTAAGGTGGAATACCCATATAAATAAACTACATAACAAGAAAAATAAATTGGTCAGTACTTGTTAGAGGTCCCAGTTTACCTACCATAAGATCAAAGTTAAAATGCCTAAGGGTACCATTAGGAATCTTGAAGCTGAATACTGACTTAAAATGGCCACTGAAACCAAACCTAACTACAATTCTTTTTTTAATTATGTTGGTGATTAATAGCCAACACCTAGCAATGTCCACCCACAGTAATAACTGTTCCACGGATTCCACAGTCCCCTGTCACTCCTATAATTATGGGACAAGTCCTGTCAGACCTCTCAGAAACTAACAACATCTCATCCATGGGACCTGGTAACAAACCAGGTTGCCTGATTATCAGTAGTAAATAAGGCCTAAATCTACCCTGGCTTAATCTCTTGAGTCTAAACTTCTACACTACATACATTCCTGAAGCCATTGCACAAGGATGGCCCAGACACAGATCCTGATAAGTAAAGACCCATTTATCTCACTAGCTTCACATGTAACACTATGTAGTGTATTACCTCAGATCTTAATAATCTGAAACCATCATCAAATTGACTTTGTCAAAGGCAGGCTCTGACTCCATACCCTCACTAAACTAATGTCTTTCGGCTTTTCCTGGTTAGGGATCACCACAGTGGAACTCCGGTCTGCTAATGATTGGCAGTGGATTTTTACAGTGCCGATGTACCAACACGACATCCAACCTGCAAAGAAGGCACACCCATTCACACACGCACCTACCTGCATGTATTTAAATGTCACTCGACCATGGGGAGGACATGCAGACTCCACACAGAAGGCGCTCCAGCCGAGAATCAAATCGGTGAACCTCTTGCTGTGAGATGACAATGCTAACCACTGCACCACCGTGGCCTACTCTGTTAACAAAATTCACAGAAGTAGCAAATAGTAGTTTTACAGTACACACAGCTTATCTGGACCTGGCCAAGGTTTTTGCCACTGTTCTTCATATAGGCATTATCTGACAGACTTATAAATCCATATGTTGTGCAGTGAATGACTAACTGGGTGAGAGAATTCATGTGGTTAGGGTTGCTGGTGTCACTTCAAAAGTAAATAGTTACCAGTGTTATATCACAGGCTTCAGTGTTGGGCCATCTGTTACTTTGCATCTATTATTCAGACCTTCAAGCCAGCAGTCCCGGTTTATGATTATCTAAGTTTGCAGATGACTGCAAATTGTCTGTGCTATTTGTTTCTTCATAGACTCACAATTGTTCCAACACAACATAGACAAATTTTAACAACTGTTGTAAGAACAATGATCTATAACTAAACATGTTATATGGTTCATTTTGTTCACACTAACTTGGGAACTCCTTCACTCGATACAGTGGGTCTTCCTTTACCTAGACAGAGTAATCTACTCATTTCATGGATGGAGTTTGAACCTTGGATTTGGAGACGCTAATTTTCATTCCAGACTGTTTACACACAGAAGCAAAATGTTCCAATGCTTGATGAAGGTCTGTTACATGAGGATAAGTGGACACTACCTGCAAACTAGAAAGATGCAACCTTTATGTCCCTGAACTAGAAATTTTTCAGACCATGGATTCACTTTGATATCCTGTCTGTGAACATTACAATAACAGGCAGTATAAGAACTGACTCCAGTGCAGTCCTATACCCACATTGAATGCATTTGACTTAACACTGGGAATGTAGGTACAGCTCTTGCTCCACAGATATGGGGATAAGATAGCCAGTAGCAGCAGGTGTGGGACTCCGTGCTTTTGTAGCACCTTCCAGAAGATATTTTACAGTATACAGTCATGTGTTTTGTCTTCTTTCAGAAATCACATGTTGGCAGTATTTACAAACTTCCTTAACCCTTCTAATATCTGTGCAAAGAAAAAAAAGTTCATCTACTGTTCCACTGCTAAGGCAGAATCGGTATTGCTTCTTCTGAATCAGATGGTTAATCACAGAATGAAATCTCCTTTCCAACAACCAAGCAGAGAATTTGTTGAGAGCATGGTCCCTCTGTAATTGGAAGTCACCCTCTTGTACTCTTTTGAAAATAGAAACTACCTCAGTTTGCCAATCAGGCTAAATTAAGTGGCATAATTTTTAGGGAAGACCATCTCCCTCAAAGGCTAAACAAGCTTTGGGCAAGTTATCTAGTTATATTAAACAATTTGGGACTATGGTAACCTTTAAAGCTAGTTTGGACAGTTTAATTGAAATAAAAATTGTTGGTCATTTTATGGCCTAACATCTCCTGATTCCCAGCTTTGTGATTATTAGATGAATGATGACAATCTGAAACAGAGGTCATAAGCATTCTTAAAGATACACTGTATTTTCATATAGTACTTTATTTTGGGTGACCGTGGTGGTGCAGTGATTAGCGTTGCCACCTTACAGCAAGAGGTTATCTGGTTTGATCTTTGGCTGGGGTGCCTTCTGTGCGGAGTCTGCATGTCCTCCCTGTGGTCACATGGGTTTCTCCAGGTGCTCCGGTTTCCTCCCACATCCCAAAGACATGCTGTAAGTGGATCAGATACCCAACTGTCCCTAGGTGTGTGTGTGTGTGTGTGTGTGTGTGTGTGTGTGTGTGTGTGTGTGTGTGTGTGTGTGTGTGTGTGTGTGTGCCTTCTATGGAACATTGGGTGCCGGGCTGGCAACTCGACACCGTAAACCTCCACTGCCAATCATGAGAGGACAGGTGATCCGCTGTGGCAACCCCTAACCGGGAAAAGCCGAAAGAAGATGATGACTTTCTATTTAATTGTAGCATTGCTTTTATATTTGGCATATCTTAATGATTTTCAGTGGTCTGGATGAATGCCACAGTCAATTGATGCCTTTACAATATTACCAGTAAAATCTTAATAAAAACTTATGGCTCATTCCTGGCGTCAGAGGATATGGATAAATGCTTATGTGTTTTTGTGAGTGGGATTATATGCAGTTGT
>NC_056747.1:202743023-202795523 GCF_019279795.1 Protopterus annectens
CTCCAGGTCCAAATAACTATAGGTAAAATACCCTACCACATCATTGCTAGTTACAGGTCCCCCACCATGAACAGGGAGACATACACTGCCTATGTGGACTTGCTAGAGTTGCTCAGTATACAGCCAAACACCTTGGTCATGGGAGATTTCAACTATCCTTCCTCGATTAGACGACTTACATGAGCAAAAACATGATTGCTCGAGGGTTCCTAGATTTTGTTAATTCAAATGCCCTGGAACAAACACTTGGTCTGCCCTTCCATTAGGGGCTCAAATGTCCTAGACCTAGTGCTCACCAAGATGTGGAGTCACTGTACTACCCCGTGTATGTTACCCTTTCTGGTAAGGCTAGACCATAAATCTGTCTTGTTTGAAGTGAAGATCAAACCTGACACTCCCACAGGAGCAAAAAAAAAAAAAAAAAAGAAAACGTTCTCCAAACCAAACTATGGCGTACTACGCGATGGTATAAAAAGTTTTAAAGCCCCTGCTAACACAGCCAACAATGACTCCTATGCAGAAGAGTACACAAATTCCTTATATACCCACTTAAACAAATGTATTGACTCAGCTGTACCTGGCAGGACCAAAACCAGATTCTCCTGAAAAAACAACCCACCCTGGGGGACTGTAAGTATAAATAAGTTATATAACAAAAGAAAGAAACTGATATTTAAGAACAAGAGGAAACTTGCTCAACAGAGGAAGAATACTCTCCACAGCTTGAACAAGCAAATCAGATATTTTGTTAAGTTCTCTAAGGCTAGTTATGAGACTAAATTAGCATTCCTAGCTAAAGAAAACCATAAGGCATTCTTTAGCTAAGTCCGAAACCTAAAAGGGAATGTCCAGCTCTGTGCCGAACTTATAGTGGATGGTACCACTCACACTAAACCTGTGGAAATTGCAAACCTGCTTGCTGACAGATTTGGCAATAACTTCACCCACCCCATCCCCATCAACCATACCACAAAGCATTCCTGACACTAGTCTTCTACCAAGTATCTCCAAAGAACAGGTCATACAAATGCTCTCCAAGGCCAAAAACATGGCCTCTGTGGGACCACACAACATCCCAGGCTGCTTACTAAATAATCTAAAACAAGACCTACCAGAACCACTTCATACTCTCTTTAAAAAGACCAAAAAGCCTGAGCACTGCCTTTGTCATGGCAGAGTGGAGAACATCAACAGTATACCCCTTGCACAAAAGGTGTCCTTCAACCAACCCAGGGAACTATTGACTCATAAGCCTAAACAACCTTACCTGCAAGGCCATGGAAAGAATCATCATGGACCTTATCAACAAGGACATAGGCAACCTTCAGAATTTTGACCTGACCCAGTTTGGTTTCGTTAAGGGTAGATCTTGCTTATTAAAACTGGTGGACTTCTTTGAGAATGTCACCAAAGCCCTGGATGAGGGCAAAGCAGTACATACTGCCTATCTTGATTTAGTCAAGGCTTTTGATGCAATCCCCTACTCAGGGATCACTGGGAAACTCTCCCAGCTAGGGATTAACTCATATATCACTAAATGGATAGTCACCTGGCTCACTGACAGAATGCACACTGTCAAAGTTGGAGATTCCACCTCTACCAGTAGACCAGTTACCAGTGGGGTAACACAAGGATCTGTGCTGGGCCCTCTACTGTTTGGAATCTATTTTTCTGAAGTCCAAATGAAAGTACATGGCCTGTGGCTTACTAAGTTTGCAGGTGAATGTAAATTGGGAGCAATCATAGAGTCCCCCAATGATGTCATTATATTACAGAAGGGCCTGACACAGACAAATGATTGGTGACAAAGTCACAGACTAAAACTAAATGCAAAAATTCCTTATTATCTCTTTTGCCAAAGAAGTAATCACAGATAATTATGATATAGATAACACCCTGCTAGACAGGGGTCCATGGAAGTAAATAGTGTGAGAAGAAATAGCCAGGGAATTGTTATGGCTAGGCTTGTATAGGCCCTAGGGCTGATAGCCTAGTACCAACCTATGAACCTATGAACCCCTCTAAGTTCAAACCCAGTGGTGCAAGACTTGGGAACACAGGCTGATAGCAATCAAAACTTTGATCACCATATGTCTGCAGTGGTAAGGAAAGCATCCTTCATTGTGCATCTCATAAATAAGGGCATTGCATCCAAGACCAAGGAGATTAAAACTCTGCTGTACTCGACCCTTATCAGACCACTGATTGAGTAGAGTACAATGCTCCCTCCTGTATGTGGCTCACCAGACACCTGCAGCAACTGGAGAGACCTCAGAGGTTTCTATTTAAGAAAATCCAGGGTCTCCAAAACATGACTTACATGAAAAGACTGAAAGCCCTGTCACTGTGCTGTGTATCATACAGGCTGGTGAGAGGTGACCTGTGTCTGGCCTACAGAGCAGTCTCTGACTCTGCCCTAATAGGTTCATAGGTGTTTACTAGGCTAATGACCACAAGGGCCTTTTTAAGCCTAGTCATGCATCCTAAATCTCTGACAAGTTCTGATACCCTTGATAAGTGCAAGCATGGGCCTGGGAGATGAACCATTTACAGGTTACCTGTTTGCATCACAGACATAGGTGCCAAACCAGGGATGGGTTTCTGGTTTCCCATTCAATTGTCCAAGTTGCACTTGAATTGGATTAGGGAGGAACTTGGCTTCACATGGATGGGGAGCCTGTTCTATAGACAGGGAAGTCTCTGGGATACGTACCTATATCTCCAGCAGGTCCTATTTATATCACAGGCAAGGTTTAAGTCTTTAGAATGGATAATTCTGCTACTGTTTGTTTTGTGGATATGCAGGAGGTCCATCAGAGTGGGGTCAGACAATGCCCTGTATGCCAGGCATAGATCTCCCCTCAAAAGCCTGTAGGAGACAGAATACAGGGATAGGGCCTTGAGGCAGTCTGCATAGGACATATTACTTACTTACTTTAACTTTATTACTTACGTATTGTTGTTCTATTGAAGTCAGTATACCACTGATGAAAGTGCTTAACCAACAAAGTGGCTACTGGTGGAGTGTACCATTCATTTTTTGTTTAAGTTTACACCCTGTATTCTTTTTGTGATGAACCTCTGTGGATGTTCCAGTTGTTGGATATGCCTGGTTAGGTACATACCAAAGAGTGCACTGTACTCAATGATAGGTCTGATGAATGCCGAATACAGTGGAAAAATGACTTCCTTGGACTTAGGTGCCATACCTTTGTTTATAAGTTGCGTAACATAGAATGATTTCCTCACCACTGTAGACACACGATGATCAAAGGCTAGATTACTATCTATGTGTGTCCCTAAGTCCCTGACTACTGGGTCAACTCTAAGGGGTGTGTTGGCAATATGATACTTACCAGGGATGGATGACTTCCCAAAGGCTACTATTATGCATTTCTTGGCATTTAGTTTTAGTCCATGGCTCTGACACCAGTTATTTGTCTGTGTCAGCCCCTCCTGGAGAACATTTGTGTCAGTGTGAGATTCAATCTTCTTCTTCTTCTTTTGGCTTTTCCTGGTTAGGGGTCACCACAGTGGATCACCTGTCCGCTCATGATTGGCAGTGGAGTTTCACAGTGTCGAGTTGCCAGCCTGGCACCCAACCTTCCACTGAAGGCACACACATGCACGCATTCACACCTAGGGCCAATTTAGAGTGTCCAATCCACCTACAGCATGTCTTTGGGATGTGGGAGGAAACCAGAGCACCCGGAGGAAACCCATGCGACCACAGGGAGGAAATGCAAACTCCGCACAGAAGGCACCCCAGCCGAGGATCGAACCAGAGAACCTCTTGCTGTGAGGTGGCAATGCTAACCGCTGAACCACCGTGGCCACCCGCAGTGTGAGATTCAATGACAGCTCCTAATTTGTAATCAGCCAGAGACCACTGACGTTGGCCTTGAGTTCTGAGAGGTAAATGCCAAAAAGGAGCGATCCAAAGACTGATCCCTGAGGGACTCCAGTTGAGACTGGCCTCTTTGTAGAGGTGGACTTCCCAGTTCTAACTTCCTGGATCCTGTCTGTGAGCCAGTTGGCTATCCACTGGGTGACATATGGGTTTGTACCTAAACTCTTGAGTTTGTCAACAATGCCCGAGTGGGGTATTGTGTCATATGCCTTGCCCAGATCAAAGTAGGCTTTGTGAATGATTTTGCCCTCATCTATTGCTTTGTTGACCTTCTCAAAGAAGTCCACCAGGTTCAGTAGGCATAATCTGCCCTTGAAAAACCAAACTGGGTTGGGTCCAGTGTCTGGATATTTACTATATGTCTATCGATCTATATCTTTATCAATGGAAATGCTGCACAACTTCAAATTTAACAGAACATGCTGGAGAGACAGATATGTCTCCCAGAGATTGACACTGCTTCATGTGAAGTGGGAGCTTATCCCAGCAGTGCTCCTCAATGGCTGTATTTAAGTGCAACCTTGACAATTGGATGGATGACCATAAATTCACCCTGGGGGTGGCACCTATGTCCCTCATAGACAGGGGTAGTTGATGCTGCTCATAGAATTGCTCTGCTAACAACGACCATCTAACTATGGTCAATTAGGATACATGGTTGTTTTACACAGTTAGGCTTGTAAAGGCCTTAGAGACATTAGCCTAGTAACCTCCTATAAAGCTATCAAGCTATTTTGTGTGTGTAGTGTGGCAGTGAGTGGTTTCATTATTTTATGTTTAGCATACATGTGTTGGATTGCATAGTTAGCAGCTGAAGTTGCAGGTAAAGTGTACATAAACTGTTAATGCAGGTAGACAAAACATTTTTAATGTGATTTGTGTGTAGACAAGTAAGAAAATGTGAATCCAAAAGAAGAACTTCTGTGAAAACAAAAATAAACCAATATAAACTCAAAACAGTTTACGGTGTTTGAGCAGCAAATAACAAATAAATGAATATATACATATTCATATATATCATTGTATTTTTATTTTTATATTAATTCATTTATGCATTTTATGCAGATTATTTAATGTACCTTTAAGAAACAACAGACCATGAAATGATTATTTAATTATGTCTTATTAACCATAGGGTATAAATTAGCGGACCGAAGTTCCGCTGTGGTGACCCCTAACCGGGAAAAGGCGAAAAGACAAACAACAACATTAACCACAGGGTATAAAAATGGTTGTGAGCTAAAAGATAGCAGGTTTTGAAAAACTCCAAATGTTTTGTTAGGACGAAAGCGCTAAACCTGCTCTTATGCTTTTCTTTGTTATTTTATTCTTTGGCGGTGTTAATAATAAAGTGTTTTAATGAACTTTGGATTATTCATTGGTGGATTTCCTTTCATCGTTGGTGGATTTAAAAGAGAACTGCGGTGGTGGTGCTGTGGTAGCGTTCTCGCCTCACAGTAAGACATTGTCCTGTTCGATTCTCAGCTAGAGCATCTTCTGTGAGGAGACATGCATGAGTGGGCGTACCTTTGAAGGTTGTGCGTCAGGGCCGGCAACTCGGCACGTAAAAATCTACTGCCAATCATTAGCAGACCGGAGTTCCGCTGTGGCGACCACTAACCGGGAAAAGCCAAAAGACACAACAACATTGGTGGATTTAAAACATATTCCATTTGCATGGGAATGTAACAACAGCTGGTGTGTTTTTGAGGCTACTACATTGGACTTGATTTAAGATTCAGTCTTGGATTACAGTGAGTTTATTCAGAAGACAATTTATGTTTCATATGTATAGTTCAAGTAATGTATTTGCTGCTCAAACACTGTGAACTGTTTTTAGTTTAAGTACGAAAATGTATATACTGGAAGTCTGGACCAACATTTTATTCCACCCCTCTATCTATGCCCATTGTTATAACAAATGAATATATGGCCCACACTTGCCAAAAGAGCTTAATATAGAACTGTTAGCTGTACATGCAGTGATCTGTATCTGACAGCTGAGACTCGACCCTAGCTAAACAGAACCTGAGGATGTATTTGAGTGAATAAGAAGTCAAATGAGTTGGCAAAACCGGCTAACCTACTGTTTTTTACCTCTCTTACTGTAAATGATTTCTCCAGAATGCCACATAGTGATCAGACTGAATGTGTTCCTAAACAGCTTGTCAGCCGCTCCCAGACTATATTAATTATAGCTTCTACAAGATCTTAAAAGTTGTATTTACTAGGTTGGTTTACTGTGTAGAATGCTAATTTGGCAAATATCAGTATAGCACTGCCCAACACTAAAAGACTATGTAAGAAAATTCCCTCCCTTGAGGCTTTTTTAAATCTGAAAACATGGAATCTCTATTGACATGGAAACCTGATGTCAGAATAGCTACAGCACTTCTTTTTTACCTGGCTTTTTCTGCCTAATACTCATTTAGGTCTGTATGCAGATAGCAGTAATGATGGCGACTTGTGTGTCTTTATATAAAACACTAACACCACTAGATTTACTAGCCAGGACAATAGCCTTTAACACCTTCATATCCCAGTGTCAGTAAACAAGAACTCATACCACATCCTGACCAGAACTGTGCAGATTCTTGTCCATGACACCAGCAAATCATGAAACATATCTTAAGTGGAATCCTTCTCCATTAACCTAATTACCATCCTTCTAGGTGATTTTAAATACAACCTCCAAAAATAGCACACCTACACCTCTACAAATAAATATGCTCAGTATTTTACTGAATCTACCATAGCAAATTTCCTCCATCAAATAATGCTCTCCCCCATTAAAGATACCGGCTTACTTGTTCTTGTTCTCTCGAGCACAGCTTTTATCTGCTCCTCACGCTTTTTCATAGTGTTGCTTGTCAGATCAGTTTCCCATGCTTTTTTATTCCTTATAAAATAACCAACACACTTGTCTTTAGAAACTTCTCCAAGTTGAGTTTCCTTGCACTTATCAATGACTTTAGATGTGTCAATGGTTCCCCACCCCTGAATGACTCTTTAATAAATACTGTTGCCTGTACCAAAGTTTTACTTCCGTCTCAACTCTCACATAGAGGATCATATTCCCAGTCACTACAAATACAAAGTTAAGTTTAGAAACAAATCCCTCTGGAAGAACTCAGCTATAAACAAACTGTACAGTAAAAATAAAAAAAATCATAGCCTAAAAGAATAGAACAATAACTCAGTATGTTATAATCAACCTCAAAAACATAAAAAAAAAAATAAGAAGCAAGAATAAATCCTACAAAGGTAATTACGAACTAAACATCCTTTCGTCAGCAAACAGTAACTGCAAGACATTCTTTAGTTATGTAAAAAACAAACTCAGAAAGTAACACTCAGCATTACACTGAGCTTATCTCTAATACCATCACCCATTCAGACTTTAGAATATAGCTAAATTCAGCTCCATTCTCACCCCTTTCTCACCTTCAGACTTCCCAATTATTTATTATTATTTATTTTACATTTGTTGATCGGGAAAGTCCGACTGGATGCATGTCCATTTTCAGTGGAGGCCCGGGGAGAAAAGCTCCAGAGTTAAATTTTAAGCAAAATATAAGGTGTATACAGAAGCATTCAAATGTACATAGTACCAAACTTAACACTGACTAGTAACATAGCATTCAAGCTTAAGATTTAACATATTTACATAGACTGAACACATCTTTTAGAGTTTTAGGTTGAGGCATTATATAATGGTGAACATTGTTAGTAGGGGTTGCATGTTTTGCTTTATACAGTTGACTTGTGAGCAAGTTAGCCACAGTATGGAGTATAGCAACAAAGAGAGCAAAGATTAGACATATTAGGGAGTATAGTAGCAAGAGAGACAGAGATTGGAAGTTGGATAACAGGTTAAGTATAAAAAGCAGGAGGAGTACGTAGCTTAAGTACACAGTAAGAGTAGAGGTGTAAAGAGAAAAGTGTAGTGGATAGATAACAGAGTGTCCTAGCAGTGACATATGGGTATTGACTAAGGGGTATGAATTAGAGGTGGAACTGGAAGGAAGCTAGAGAAGTTGCATTCTTTTGGTGATGAGGTGGGGAACATGTGCATACCCATGTGTGCTTTAGGTGTTCTTTCAGGAGTCTTTTAAATGTAACCTTTGAGCCTGCTGAGGTAATAGCAGTAGGTAGGGTGTTCCAAATTTTGCCTATGCAATTAGGGAAGAGGGAGTCCCCTGTTGTGTTGTTGGTCTTGGTGACCTTGATTAATTTTTTGTTGGTAGAGCGAAGTTGTCTAGTTTTAGCTCGTAGTTCTAGTAGACTGGCCAGAGCTGGAGTTTTTTCTGGGAGTAGTAGGTGATTGTGGGCAAAGGAAAGTTGATGATAGTTTAGGAGATTAGGGAATTCAAGACAGCCAAGTTGTTTTAGGGAATTGTAGTGGTGGGCTTGGTAGGGGGCACCGGCAGCAAATTTTACAATTCGATTGTAACAGGTGTTGAGTTTGGAGTTTTGATTTTGGGTAAGTTGGTGAGAATGGGTGAAGCATAAAATAGTGTGGAAAAGAGGACAGTTTGGGCAATTGCTACCCTAGCAGGTCGTGTTAGAAACGGTTTATTTTTATATACTGTAGACTTCCCAGTTTTTGTGGATATTTTTAATGGTTTGATTTATATGCTGATCAAATTTGAGGTTATTATCAATGGTCATTCTTAGCAATCTAGTGAGTGCCAGGGCAGATGACAGTCCCATCCCTGGACACAATATTAAATGGGCTGGATATTGTGGTAGATTTGTTAGCTGTAAATAGCAAGAGCTTGTTTGTTTTGGGATTTAGTATTAATTTTTTGTTAAGAAACCAGTTTTCGGTGGTATGGAAAGATTTTGGGTTATAGAGAGGGGTTTCTGAGGATCATTGGCTGAACAGACAAATGTTGAGTCATCAGTGTATTGTATAACTGCTTCATCTTGACAGATGCTGTGGAGGTTATTGGTGAAAATGGAGAATAGGAGGGGACCTAAAATGGAACTTTGTGGGACACCTGTGGTGATGGGTAGCAGTGTGGATAGGTTGTTGTCCCACCGAACTGCTAGTTGTTTTCCTTGCAGATAGTTCTGAAACAAAGCTAATGCTTGGTTACTAAGGCCAAGGTCAGTAAGGGCTTGTACTAGTTTAAGATGGTTGACCATATCAGAGGAATTTGATAGGTCCAAGAATATGGCAGACGTTAGATTGCCTCTGTGTTTGTTTTGGTTGATGAGGTTTGTGAAAGAGAATAGGATGGTGGTCATGCTATGAGAAGGCCGAAATCCATGTTGGGTAGGAGAGAGAAGTTGGTTGTTAAGCAGGTATGGAATAAGTTGGTGGTGTATACATTTCTCAAGTATTTTAGCTAGTGGAGGCAGGATGGCTGTGTGGTGATAGTTGGTGAGGTTGGTGGAGGTACTGCCTTTATGGAGGGGGATAATATAGGAGGTCTTCCAGATGGGTGCTATTGAAGTTTCTGAGATAGATCTGTTTAGAAGGATGGATATAGGGAAGGCAAGTTCATTGGCAGCCAAGTGAAGGTATTCAGCAGGTATCCCATCAGCTGCTAATGTAGTAGATTTAAGTTTGGATGTTTTGACATAGTTGGTAGGGATGGGTTGAAACTGGAAGTTTGCTTTGGGTCTATCTAAACGTTCTGGGTAATTAGTGGCGGTGGATGTGGGCTGTTTTTGAACAAGATTAGAAATAGCTTTTATGACGTATTTGTTAAACGTGTCTGGTATATTTGTGATTTCACTAGTGGAGGTTGGAGGTGGGGTGGAGGGTCTGCCAGGGCGGAGTAGTTTATTTATTCCTGCCCAGAATTTCTTGGGGTTGTTTTGACGCTTGTTTTGTAGCTGTATGAAATAATTGTTTTTATCTAGGAGAACTTCTTTTTTTGTCTCATTTCAATGTTTTTGGAATTGTTCCTTAGCTCCTGGAGTTTTTGTGGCTCTCCAGTGATACCAGGCTTTGTTCCTTTCTGGTATTCTATTTTTAGCCTCTCTGGTAAATCAGGGGGCTGTTTTCATTTTGAGTTTAGTGGTCCGGGTTGGAGTATGGGCATTTAGAATTTCTAGGAAAGTGTTACTGAAATGGGTTACAGCTTCTTCTAGCAGTAGTACTTTTAGTCTGTTCCAGTTATGGTACTTTAGCTCAAGTTTGAATTTGTTGGGGTCTAGGTTTTTTGTGTTACAGATTGTTTGTAATATGGGGGTAGGGTTGGGCTGGGTTTTAATTTTAGTAGGAAGGTAGGTTGATGGTTGGTAAGTGAGTCTGGGAGGACGCCTGCTTGGTAAGAGGTGTTGGTCTTATTTATTAAGATCCAGTCTAGGAGGCTGTCTTTGATTTTGTATTTCCTAATCTAGTGTTTGATTGGATGACTTGTGAGAAACTGTAGAGGTTAATATGGTTTGTGGGGTTATGTAATAGCTGAACATGGGTTCCAATCTATATTAAAGTCATCGAAGATGATAGTTTCCTGGGGCAGGTTTTGACTTGTCCATTGTAGGAAGGCTTCCAGGGTAGGGATGTTTTACCTGGTGGTATATAGCATGCGATAATATTGATTGACTTTTTGTCACTAAGTTTGAGTTTAGCTAAGAGGAGTTCAGAGTTATCGAAGGAAGGGATTTGTGGATTAATAGTGGTGATATTTTAGGGTGCTCTTATAGTATAATGCTACCCCTCCCCCGTTTTTAGACAGTCTATCATAGAGTGTTACCTTGTATCCAGTAGGAAGGAACTCATTGTCTGCTGTACTGGGCTTTAGTCAGGTTTCAGACAGACATAATATATCAGGGGAATAGGTGGATAGTAGTGCATGTACCTGTCCTATACATATTACCACGTAATCACCTCTGAATTATATTAAAAATGCTCTTAAGGATGAAAACCCACCAATTTAGTGGGTCTAGATAACATACTGGGCTGTTTCTTGGTCATTTTAAAGTATCCCCATCAGACTTATCCTCAAACTATTCAAACATAGCCTCTCTTCTAGATACGTACCAGAATCCCAGAGAACAGCTGTAATTCTTCTTCTTAATAAAGGAGGCTGCATCATGGACCCTGGCAAATACAGCCATACCAACCTCACCAGCATTATTTGAAAGGAGATGGAAGTCATCATCATCCTGGGCCTCATGCAGTCCCTAGGCCCAAGCCAGTTTGGCTTTGTACACGGTATATATAATGTACACATCTTACCTCAATTTAGTCAAGTCTTTTGACAGTATACTATACTACACTGTGACAGCACTGATAAAATAGTCATGGCATCATTGACAAACTTGTCAAAGACATCATAAATCCCCATTTTATCTGCTGGATTGCTAGTTGGCTCATAGTCTATTAGAGTTGAGGGCACAATATCTACCAGGAGACCTGTCACCAGTGCTGTACCCCAGTGTTCTGATTTTGGGACTATTTCATTTTGCCATCTAATTCTTTTATGTCAAATCTTACATTAAAGGCTGCAGGCTGACTAATTTTGTGGATGACTGCAAGCTTGTAGCCATCATTGACACCCATGAAGACCCTCAAATCCTCCAAGACGACCTAACTCAGACAAGCTTGTGGTGTCGGGATCATTGTCTAAAGCTAAATACCAAGAAAATGTAGCACTGTACAGTTTAAGAAACAGGAACTCTCACACACCTACCACATAAACAATACCCCCTCTTTTAAATATACACTGTCATTAGAGGAGTCCTGTGCACCTTTGTGCAACATGAATGGCACTTTGACCACCAGATATGCATTGTCATACCTTGCTCCATTCATTAATAAGGGCATTTTCCATCAATTAATTGGGATCATCATTGTTTTCTACTCATCTCTGTTCAGATTTGTACTAGAATATAATGTTCGCTTTGGTATGTACCTGTGCAAATACCTAACCTAGCTTGAAAAACCCCAGTAGCTCCTCAGCAGACAAAAAAAGAACAACAACAATGGGTTATGTGCTCCATACGTCACTCAGAGCATCTAAAATACCTGTCTTTCTGTCTCCTATTGACTCCTACATGGTAATTTAAGCACCTGCTACATATCCTCATGAATGGTAGCAAAACAAACACATGACCCAAGGGTCCTTAATGTATATAACAACATAAATAGGACTTGTTGGCATGACACATTCCTCTCCTAAAGAATTCCTTACCTCTAGAGCAAAGTGATACTTTTGTAAAGCAAAGTACATGCCTTATATCTTCAAATTTAATGGAGACAAATGCATTGGCAACTTTAAATTTATTGCATTTCTGTCTCTCAGGTCCCTTATGGATGGGTAATGACTAGATGGGAGAAACAATGGGAGTTCTGTGGTTCATACCTCTCAACCTCTTAGCTCAAGAAATCCTGACAAAGCCTAAATTGTGTGTGGGGGGTAAAGGCTCAAAATAGGGGCAAATTTTAAATATTGTTCTTATAAACATAGAAAGTTACTAGAATAATATAATTTGTGTTAGCATATACTTTCTGATGTATATGAAGTCTGAAACTGAAATGTATAGCATTATGTAGTGACTTCAGTTCTCAGTGATTTGCCAAACCCCCCCCCCACAAATTTTATGAGGAACAGACCAAAAATATGATTAAAATTCTGGACATTCTTTGAAAATATATACAGTTTAGAGGTATGCAACAGGCTTAAAAAGGCTTACCTGGTCTGTTTCTTAGTAACAACCTATGAGGTCATGAATCTATGAAACCCTTCTAAGAGATCTTAAACTTCTGCATGAAAACTGCACTTTTGTCACTGCTGCTACATGGTGCTTAACAGTTAGAAAAGTCTAGTATAAACAGTCAACTTTAAGTAAGTGCCACATACCAAATAGGTTGTTACTAGGCTATTGGCCCTAGGGCCTATACAAGCCTAGCCATAACAATTCCCTCGCTATTTCTTCCCACACTATTTACTTCCCTGGACCCTTGTCTAGCAGGGCGACTGACGTGATCCCCGGGGTGAATTTCCTTTCTCCCATCCAATCATCAAGGTTTCTTTTGAAGAGGGCCAAAGAGGAGCTCTGCTTGACATGTATGGGCAGTCTATTCCAGAGTCTGGGGAGTCTCTGGGTCAGGAACCTATCCTGGGTCAGGAACCTATCCCTCTAGCATGTTTTGCTTATTGTGATGACAAGGTTTAGATCCCTGGAGCATGTGGCTCTGAGGGTCTGGGATTTCTTTAAGTGTAGCATGTCCAACAGTTCTGGGTTTGACATGGTCTTGTATGTTAAGCAGAGATGGCCTCTGAGTAGATGATATGTGACAGAGTATAGCTGGAGTTTTTTAAGGCGGTCAGCATAGGGCATCTGCTTTAGGCCTGTGATTCTTTTAGTGAGGTATTTCTGCGGCCTTTCCGGTTGTTGCAGATGTCTTGAGAGGTACATACCGAATGGAGTGTTGTATTCTATAATGGGTCTAATGAGGGATGAGTACAGTGGGACAATGACCTCCTTTTTTCTGGATGAAAAGCCCTTAGTGATGAGGTGTGCCACATAGAAGGATTTCCTGACTGTTGTGGCGATGTGGTTATTGAATGTGTGACCACTGTCCACCTGTGTCCCCAAGTCTCTTATCACACTTTCGGTGTTTAGTGTACTGCCACCTATGTGGTAATTCACGGGTACATGTTTTTTCCCAAAGGGGATAACTATATATTTCTTGGCATTGAGCTTGAGCCCATGGCTCTGGCACCAAGCATCTGTTTCTGTAAGGCTCTTTTGTAGAGTATCCACATCATTTAGGGATTCAATAATGGCTCCCAGTTTGCTCTGTGAACTTCATTAGCCAAGACCTCTGTGTTAGCCTGTACTGTACTTCACAGAGATACCAAACAGGAGGGACCAGGGACTGAACCTGTGGACTCACTACTCCACTTGTCACTCTGTTGATTGGAAGTTTAGCTAGCACAGTTCTGTGGGTTCTGTCAGTGTGCCAGCCAGTGTTGCATCATGACATAGGGATTTATAGGATTTTTTATCTATAATTCAGAGTGGGGATGGTGATTGGCAGGATTTGGCGAAGCTGTATGAAGCTGTGTGAAGCTACCCCTCACCTACTGACTTTGTTCCTACGGCTTTGTGACTATCGACTTTTAGGAGACAGGTCTACCTTTTACAAATCTGGACTTGATGGGGGAACTTACCAATGGATTACCAATGTTTGTTGTTATAAGTTCCATAATATGCAGCTTCTTTACCTTGCAGACCATGCTTGTTAGGGCTGATAGTAGTTCTAATTGGGTTGTAGTTTCCTGTAAGGTGGGTGGGATTTGGTCTGTAAGGTGTTTGATGCCTCACGGGATTGAACATGAAAAATTATGAGGTTGGGTGGTTCAACATGGCCGGGATGTCATCTGGTCCCATGGATGCTGTATTCTTAACTTTGGAGAGTGTGTTTTTACCTGTGTGGCTGTTATTACTGGAATTTGGCAATCTTCCGGTATTGAGATGGGCCATTTAGGGGGTGAAAGGGGGGGAAGTTGGCACTAAATCGATCTGCCAGGATATTGGCAATATCCTTGGGATCAGTATATTTAATGCCATTCTGTTGTAGCTCAGAGCAGATCTGAGCATTGCCATTTAGATTCCTGACATAGTTATAGAATGCCGTGTGGTTGTCTTTGGAATCTTTGGCAATTTTATTTTCGTAACTAGTTTTGGAGGATTTTATGAGGGATCTCAGCTTCTTACTGAGGCTGGTAAGGGAGTTTTTTGCATCCTGGGATTTTCCTCTTTTCTGCAACAGTTTCTTCCTTTTGTTGTAAAGTTTGTTTATGGCAAGGGACCACCTGATTGGCTTCCTTTTTTTGGAGGAGAGCATCTTGGTTCTGTTTGGGAAAGTGGATGAACTACAATTATACTCATTGCACAGGACAATCAGAGACTAATTAGTAATTCTCTGAAGGATATCCTGAGGATAATGGATTATATGTTATCTAGATTTAATGCACGCTTCTTGTAATAAGGATGCTTCCCTTAATCTTCTCTCTCCCTGTCTTCAACAGTTGAGATATTGTATGTATGCTCATATGGCTTTTACTTAGGTAAGACACAGACATATATATAACTGGATTATACCTCTCAACCTCTTAGCACAAGAAATCTGGACAAAGCTTGACAAAATAGGGGGACAAATGCCAAGAAATAGGGACATATTTTAAATATTGCTCTTATAACCTTAGAAAGTTGCTAGAGTAGCAGGGTTTGTTTTAACACACATTTTCTGTAGGATTTGAAGTCTGAAATACAAATGTATATCATTATTTAGTGACTTCTATCCTCATATTATGCAAATGATTTGTCAGAAAACCACAAATTTTATGAGGAACAGACCAAAAATTTGAGCCAAAAAGCTAGACATTCTGCAAAAATCTGAACAGTTGTGAGTTATGAACTGGATGTGAAATATGCCGAAATTGTATGTATACCTAATGACTGTATCCTTTTTTTCCTAGTCTGCTTAAGATAGCCATTCTAATTATTGTTTGTGTTTTACTAAGCTTTTACTAATTTATTTGTTTATATAACCCACTTCTGCAATCTCAATAATGTCCCTAACTAATTCCATTCTCACTTCTTCAGCCCCTTTTCTCTGTCATTAAATTTCTTTCCACACTCAGTGTAGAATAGCAACAAACATTTGCCATTCTAAGCAATGAAGGGAAGTTATAACTAGGTAGTTTGGTGAAATGTGAGTCACCAAATGCATTTTTCCTACTTCATATGATTGGTAAAACTTCCATTTATCAAAACACAGGTGTTATGAACTTACAGCAGGCTATTGTATCTGGTTAATGTCACATCCTAGGTATGTAATATATTGTAGCTTTAAAGGTGCAAAGTACCCTGGGGTGTGGGTCATGTGACAGGGCTACATTCTACAGTATGGAGCAAATGTTAATGGTGAAAGTATCATGGTGCCTTCCAGTGCATTCATTGTCTCTGTACCATCCAGACCTGTATAACCAAATCATGAAACTGCAGTTAAAGCTTGTAAAGCTCACATGGTATTAGAATAAAATGTAATTTTTCCTGCTGAGTAACATTGCAGTGCTGTCCTTTTGCTTGCCTTACAGTATACAGCCAGCTTTTGTTTGGTATTCACATAATTACAGGAGGCAGGAGGAAAGATTGGCTTTATAAAATTAGGCTTCTTTAGTCTTTTTTTACCACAGACACTATGCTTGATTCATTCAGCTGCAAAGACAGCAACGAATATTACACTCACACACCGTATTTCAGATCAGTGGCAGGGCTAGCCACCCTGTGGTGTAAACCTTGGCTCGAGATGATTGTCACTGAGGAAGTGACACCCCGACCGCATGTGTAAAATAGGAAAAGGGGTTGAGGATGGATGAATGGACACGGTATTCCAAATGCAGATTCAGTCTTAAATAACTGCTAGAAAAGTGAGGGCAGGTTAACACCATGGTTCAGTAAAGAAGGAGGGGCTCACATCAGGAGGCATAGCCAATCAGCAAGGAGCAGCCATGTGATGGAATAGGTACTGGCTTCCCTTGACATGAATAACATAAAGCACATATCAGAAATGGTTGCACATTTATTGTTTGTTTGAAGTTATGTTACTGTACCTGTGTAGGAGGCTGGAGACAGCTGCAGCAATGCAACAGCTTAGAAGCTGTGTGTCCAAAAATGATTTGAATCCAAATGGATGTCTACTTCCCTACAGGCATTACAGTGGATCCAGTGAAGGAATCTGAGTCAGTATAATAAAAACAGGGAAGATGAGAGGCTTAAATGGACTTTACACATGTAAAAGTGTTTTAATTGTTGCAGCATTTAAACAGATGATATTTTTGAACAAATGCAGCAATCATTTAAGGATCTGAAAATGTATAAACCTGAAAATGACAGCCAGGATTATGCCATAGGCTGGCTGTTTAGTTACTGAGGGTCAAGATAGTACAAAGACAATAATGATGATTCTAGATAGCACTATAAATTGACCATTGATATGCTTTAGAAATATACAGCAATTAGAAAACCAGTATATTTTTCTGTTAAGATTCCAGTGCTGACTTTGTTGTTACATTAACAGACATTGCTTGATGATGAAGAAGATTCTATATCAGCTTATATGAGTCCAAGAGTATACAGTTTAATAAGAATATTTTAACAATGTATCTGGGAAAGGGGAATGAAGCTCAAGACAAAATATATACATGTTTCATGGCAGGATTCTGCACCCATAACTGAACTATCAAATGTAGTTAATACCATATTTGACTATTTTGTTGCATGCTTTAGTTTCTTCTTTTTAGAAAGGTCAAGATATATTTGTGACTTTGTTTTACTATACATATATTTACTAATGTGTCTATATAAATGTGTTTGTGTGTGTGTGTGTGTGTGTGTGTGTGTGTGTGTGTGTGTGTGTGTGTGTGTATGTAGCAGATATGTGGCTAAAACTGCAGAAGTCACTAACCTATGAGTATTACAAACACCATCCCAAATAATAAATATCCCAAAACTGTTTTACTTTGAGATGCTGTTATGTTATAGATTAATAATTACCCTAAAAACGCCTCCAACAATGGCAGACTGAAAGAACGTCACTCTTCCAAGCAGAATTTGTTAAAATATCCATGATTTATTTAGCTCTTTCATCTTTAAAAAGACTTCATCAGAATGAATGACTTTTGTTTGACACATACACACACACACACACACACACACACACACACACACACACACACACACACACACACACACACACACACACATATAAAATCTTAACCAGGAAGAGACAATTGCATCACTTCCTGGGGCTTACAACACAGATTAAGGAATTAAAAATAAAACAGTACAATATTTCCAAAAAAACAAGATTTTCACAAAATGACCAATGAAAACTGTCATTGCCTATTCCAAATAGAACATAGTGTAAATAAACAAAGTACTAGAGAAACAAAAGCCTGTGTTTAAGACCTTGTTTTGAAATCAAATGTTTTAGAACTCCCAACCATTTTACACCTCAGTTCTAAAATTTGTAACCTTATACTCAGGAAGACGCTGTCCAGTTCGATTCTCAGCTAGAGCATCTTCTGTGTGAAGACATGCGTGAATGGGCGCACCTTCTTGAAGGTTGCGCATCAGGGCTGGTAACTCGGCACGTAAAAATCAACTACCAATCATTAGCGGACTGGAGTTCCGCTGTGGCGACACTTAACTGGGAAAAGCTGAAAGACACAACAACTCAGGGTACCTTTATTCTAAGAAAAGTTCCTCTACATATTCCAGTTGTTTTACAAGATCTTCATAAACAGATTTCATGCGTGCTGCTTTAACCATCTGTCCCCTAACATATTTTTTCTACTGGTGCATGGGATGGTCACTATTAAAATATAAATGTAGCAGTTATGATTAAATGCATGCACTCCACCAGGTGTCAATGATCAGATATCTTTGGTTCTGATCCTTAAAATGAGAGCAGATAGTTTGACTGGACACAGGTCCATTTACAGCGGAGGCCTGGGGAGAAAAGCTCCATAAAAGTAACAATATGGTTTACACACCTAATACAAGTCACAATTAAAATATCATAGACAAAAGCGCTTTCTATACAGAAAGAAACAATTCTTGGTTAATATGCATATAGAAAATACATTTGGAGGTTTGCAATAGGGATTCCTGAGTTTATTAAGAGGAACAGAATACCTTAGAGTAGTTAATTTGATGTTACATGAGGTAGGGGTTTTATGTGATGCATGAGCATAGCCAGGAATTCATTAGGTGCACTTTGAGAGAGTTTTTAAACAGAGTAGTTGATGGAGCAGATGTCAGAGTAGGGGAAGGTTGTTCCCGATTTTGGCTATATTGTGGGAGAACAGAGCTTTCCATGCAGAGTTATTGTCTTTGGAGATACAGAAGAGAGATTTTCCAGAAGAGCGAAGGGGGCGACTTGACATATACTGGGTTAGAAGTTTGTTTAGGGATGGGGTTTTGTTCGGATGATTTACAGTATTGTAGGCAAATATTAATTTGTGGTATTTGATTAGTTTTGGAAGTTCTAGCCATTTAAGTTCCTGTAATGCCTGACAGTGATGGGTTTTGAAGCTGGAGTTACTAGCAAATTTGGCAATTTTATTATAACATGATTTGAGTCATTCAATGTCTTGTTTTCTTGTATGGGTAAGGATTGGGCCGGCGTACATAAGGGTGGACAGCAGGTGTGTTTGGGCTAGTGTAATTTGTGCTTTGTCAGATAGGAATTTTTTGTGTCTGTAGAGTGTACCCATTTTTATGTGTACCTTTTTGATTGTTTGTGATATGTGGACATCAAACAGCAGTTAACTATCAATTTCTACACCAAGGAATTTGGTGTGGTCAGTGGGGAGATCTTAGTACCATTTTTGGATGTGATTATGAAAGGTTGATGGGTGGATTTAGTTTTGTTGGGAGTGAATATGTGTAATTTGGTTTTGTTGGGATTGAGGATGAGTTAGATTTGGGTAATCCAGTTTTCCACTGAGGTAAAGGATTCCTGGATAAGTTTTTGTAGGGCTGTAAGTACTGGCGCGGAGCAGATGAGTGTTGAGTCATCTGCATATTGTATAAGTGCGGCATGTCGGGTGGATGTATGAAGGCTGTTATTAAATATGGAGAAGAGTAAAGGGCCCAATATTGAACCTTGTGGGACTCCTATAGTGGTTGGAAGTAGGGTAGATTGTTTGTTTTGCCATTGGACAGATTGTTGCCTGCCTGATAGCTTTTAAACCAGGCTATAGTGGAGGGGGTGAAGGATAGGTAGGCCATGGAGTCTAGTAATATGGTGTGTGACACCATGTCAAATGCCTTAGATAGGTCTAAAAATACTGCAGATATGAAGTTGTTGTTATGTCTGTGTAAGTTAACTGTACTAGTAAAAGAAAGGAGAGCAGTAGTTGTGCTATGGTGCTGTCGGAAACCATGTTGTGTGGGTGAGAGAAGATTGTTAGTGTTCAGGAATTGCATGACTTGAGAGTGAATACACCTTTCAAGAATTTTTGATAAGGAGGGTAGGATGGCTATGGGATGGTAGTTAGAGAATTCGTAAGAGTTTCCACTTTGTGAAGAGGGATAATAAATGATACTTTCCACAGTTGTGGGATGTAGGATTCCTGAATAGAGTGGTTTATAAGGATGGAAACAGGGTAGGCTAGGGAATCAGCTGCTAGTTTTAGAAAATTGGCTGGTAAGTTGTCTACAGCAAGGGTAGATGGTTTAAGTTTTTGTAGCAGTTTTTTTAATTTTAGTGGTTGGGTGGGGTGCGAGGGTAAAGGTAGGGATGTTATTGAGGGGGTAGTTGAGAGTGTATGAGTTGTTATTTGAGAGTTGAGAAGATAAGGATAGGATGGTTTCAGTGAAATGGTGGTTAAATTAGGAGGCAAGGTCTTTAGTGTTATTGTTGGTGGTGGGCGTTGGAGTGGATGTTATACCTAGATTAATTGCTGCATGCATTGAGAAGGTTGGAAGGTGTCTGCCCAGAGGCATTGGTATTGGGGATCTGAGGTTTGGTTTAAAGTTTTCTCTTGAAAGGAGTATGAGGTTGATGGAGGTTAACTAAAAAATAAAAACAGGTGTTTTGGAATGTACTTTTTGTGTGATATGTTTTACTGGTGGTAGTTATAATGAGATATGGTAAAGTGGTGTTGTGGTTGGATGAAAAAGTGGTTGAGTTTGTCACTGAGTGGAAAAGTTGAATGAGGTGGAATTAGTAAGAAGTTAGTGACCTAATGTGTGAGTGGACAAGAAAAAGTATAGTTGGTTGGGGGGTATTTAGTATTATGATGTACAAATGTAGTATCTAATGTGAGGGGAAGGTTACATTGGATTTAAGTTTCAGTGAAAGGGATGAGTGGTGTGGAGTACATGTGGATGAGTGCATATGACAGAAGGTAAGTACGGCTGGAGTACTGTATGTGTGGAAAGTTTGTTGTTTAACTCATTAATACCTATGAGGTGTGGGATGTCACACCTCTAGCAACCTATACACATCCTTGCATTCCAGAGCATTTTCTGAAAAATAAACTTAAAAAAGCATAAGATAGATAAATATAAATATTTTGTGAACAATGAAAGCTATTAAAATTGTACAAATAGCAATGTTATCAGTGAGACATATTCCTTACAATTATAATAGATGGTGCATTCATAGTCTTTTTTCCATAAATACTATTATATAATATAATGAACACAACCCACAAATTATATTTTTGTAACCTTTCACAAGCAGATTTTCATATCTTGAAAACTGTACAACCTAGACATATGCTGTAGAACGTTTGTAAATCAGACATAAGCTTTCACGTGACAATAAATGCTACAAGTGCATTTTTATTCAGATATTTGCAGAAATATGAAACACATAGTTAATTGTATAATTAGCAAAACAAATAAGACTAGATGCCTCTCAAGATGTGCAACTTGTTTTCTTCAACAACATCTAAGGTTTCACTTAATACTTCAAAGAAAATACGTGACTTACAAACTGTTGCATGACATTAAGAACAAATGGAAATATTGCTTATTTTCATAATTACTAGCAAACAATTAGCAATATTTCAAGTAAAGCGTGATATAAACCAGCATTGAAAGCGAATTGCCCTGTCTCTCACATCCCCAATAATATGTGGGCTTTTCAGTTATGAAAACATAAACATAAATTTGAAAATATGAACAATAAGTGGCAAACAAAGATTAATTTCTGTACTGTAGGACATCCTAGACTAATGATCTTAGTGTGATTTTGTTAATGCCTCTTTCCCCTTTTAATATTGCCTATTGCTAGCTGGTAAGTCACTCAGTTAAAGAAGCCAGACCCAAAACATTTCTTGACGTCATAAGGCAGTATGGGTGTGAACTGCAGGTATAAAAAAAGGCATTTTAGACATGATTGAGATAATGTGTACAACAACAGAAACAATTCTGGGTGCTCAAAAATTGTTTACAATATTTGTGTTGTAATGCTTTGAGCATTGACTAAGAGAGATGTACTTTCATTATAGACCCTGTGATTAATGTTTTATGTGTGTGTGTGTGTGTGTGTGTGTGTGTGTGTGTGTGTGTGTGTGTGTGTGTGTATATATATATATATATATATATATATATATATATATATATATATATAGTTTACTATACTATCAATCACCCATCATCGAATGTTCATATTTGCGACTCCTTTACATGAAAGCCATAATGCCGATTTCTCAAAATAGTGAAAAAATACCGAACTTAAACATTCCCGACTGCTCCACACCACAAAACAAGTGCCACTATGGGTCAAAAAGGGGGCGAGATTTTGCATTTCGGAATATCGGTGTTCGACATTATCAACAGTCGCAGTTCGAAGTTCGCGTTAGTGGTGTCGACAAGGGGTGATCGACATTTTGATGGTAAGCCTATATATATATATATATATATATATATATATATATATATATATATATATATGTATATTTATATATTTTTGGAGGATTTTTCTCCTGCCTGCATATCATCCTATTGCTCCTCACCAAGTGCCTCACATCCATTTCTGGGTCTACTAGCTATCTTCTTAAACTCCTCAACTATCTGTGGTAGGGCTGCAGACCGAAGCAGAACTTGGCAATGTCATGGGGGGTCTGACTGCCCACATCCCCCTTTGGGGGGGGGTTCTATTTTTTGGCCTTGCTTTGTTGCTTCCCCTTTCTCTTTGGCCCCTTGTGGTACATCTGATGGGTGAGCAGGTAGTGGAGCCATCTTGTATATCTCCGCACCTCCGCAACAGCTTAGTATTGTCTCCACCCTGTCCTCCCCTTTGGCTCACACCTCCAATATGACTCCCCAAGCCTCTACAGAGATTGCCATAGAACCATCCACCCACCAGAGAAGGTAACACCCATCCCTCCCTGGCACTCTATCAGATGCTTGAACTGAACCCAGGTTGCCTGGGATATAGTCAGGGCTTTAAAAGTTATGCCATCAGAGTAGCAACAAATGATTATTACATTTATTTTTCTAACAGAATGTCTGCAATTTTAACAGAACAAACCTCTAAAAAGGAATGAATGGTGAACTGGATCGATCATAAAAGAAGCTAACCAGGAAATGTATGAATAATCCTTTAACTGCAGCATATGGCATTCTTGTAAGTTGAGCTCCAGAATATAATCAAAGATATATGATACATAATACAAGTGTTTTGTAAAATTCATCATATTTGTATCATCTTCTGGCCCTGCTTACAGTCCTTTATGAACAAAGCCATTATAGTAATGATGAACTGTAGATAAAAGATCACCTTTTTCATGCTTGGAACTGACAAACTATTTTGTAACAACTTAATGGAGCAGAAGAAAAGTTCATCTGCTACCCAAAGTCAATGGCATTTCTACTTTACTGATACGTAGTAGCATTAAAGCTGAGAAACGTATAATGTTTGCAATCTTTTCCCTAAGAAATTTGTAACACAAGACTTAGATGACATTTTCATTTTAACAAATGTGTGCAATATTTCAGTTTTTGAAAGTTATATCTATTTTTATCAAACTCTAATCAAAAAGACTTAAATACAGTTAGTCTAAAAACATATATTGATATTTTGTGCAATATTATATTATGGTGTTACTCATGGAACTTGAGATGGTACTTTAAAGTCACTGTTATATTTACATGGGGTATGAATTGATTGTTAGGTCTTTAGTTTATGATTAACTGAGCGCAAGTATACACATCCACTACACCACAGGAAAAAGAATTTAAATGCAGGGTACGGTTTAATTATAGTATTATTATCTTACGATTGACTTTTGTGCATATAAACTGTGCTCCGGTTATAGGCCAGCTATTATACAAATGTTCCCACCCAGCACTGTTTATGTTAAGTTTCAGAAACCATGTTCCTTCATTCAGTTCACTTACTGGGGCATCAAACCCAGAATTTACAGAATGTTGTATTTAAATCCCTGCATGATATAATTTATAACATATACAACGGCTCTGCAATCAATTTTAAATGTGTACATGAACAGTAATGCTACATGCTGTACTGTTCACAATTCTGTCATATACACAAGTGATATATATATATAGCCATATCAGTGAATGTAACTAGAAGGTATCTGTTTAAAAGAAATCAGTTGACAACACAGTTTCACACTTTTATACTTAAGCAAACTTTAAGGTATTTAATAATTCATCCATTATTTTATACAGTCTCATTCGCCAATATGGGCATGTTAGTTACTAGTTAAAAAATAATGTTCTCTTGTCATAATACTATAGGTAACATTTAGAAAGCATATGTACTTTTTGTAAATAAACTATGGAAGTATAATAGTGATTTGAACAAGCTAGGGAATCAGGAATCAGAGATGGGATTCATAAATGACTTAAATCAGCAACATGTGGGATTTGTGCACCTTGTCCAAGATACAGCAAAGCAGTTTGTGAAATCTATGAACTGAGCCGAAGCAAAGTCATACTACGTGGTTTGTCCGTGGTTATACTACTTAGAGGCTGCATAGCAAGGTGTTATACTAATATGCTGCAAACTCTACTTAATGCAGTGCAGAAATAGTCCTTGAAATGCCAGGATGTTGAGTGCATATATTAGCTGGGCTTCATAGCATTTTATTGCTCACACTGATTATCACCTGGAACAGCATCACACCTCTCAAGGGGTTATCTACCTGGAACAGGATGCATGAGGATGTTAGCAGACATTGCCAGTTGCTAAAAGGTGACACACATCCTGTTATACTGTCATGCTCTGCAATACATTGTCTTGGACTTTGCTTGTATGCATACTGTATATACTGCAGGTACCACTATGTAACCCTGCAAGTATGGATATTTACTGCATGTGCACCATGGTTTATAAATTTCACACTGCAGACATCCTCATTGGTGCACTGTACTGTCTACCAGAGTTCCCATTCTGCAGCATCAGATATATCAGACAAGGCTAGAATAAAGCTATCCTACACTGCTAGATCCATTCTGGGTACTGGACATTTATGCAATGTGAACAGGAATTTGTCATGAATCTTACTCGGTGTAGTAAAGCATCAGTTTTTTAAAACGTTAATAACATATCACAGTCTATGCATATAAATGAGTGTTTAACATACAAGTATCTTGGCAGAATAATATATGTAAGTACTACTGATGTTCAGACATACTAAAACAGCAGTATTACATAATCTGTGCAAGAGATGCTGTACAAATCAGAGCTCAGCCACAAAACCAGGGGTAAGTCCATGGTAACAAAGACTATGCTACTGTAATTGGAAGGTTAGGGATGCAATAAGAAGAACAAAATTTCAGCAAGCAAACAAGTATATGCTGCTTGGGATAGACAATTTTGTGACTGTCTCTGATGTGAAAACATGCTCTGGAAAAGAGGTTGCTACAGCAGAAAATCGCTTTTCACAGTGCAGGCAGCTCAAATCTGATTATATTATTTAAGTGGGCACAATGCCTGCATATGGGGATCAGGGGTCCAACACAAAAATATAGGTCTCAAATTATTATATTAGGACTGTAAATTTTGTGTTCAGAAACCATATGCGATCATTAAATGCAGTCAAGAACAACCCATGTGCCGTACTCCTAATGATAGGTATGATGGAACTGTGATGTATGTCCCTCAAGTACAATATGTAACTTCACTGTAAAAATCAGCGTTTCACCTTATCAAATTTCCAAGTGCTACTTGGTTTGTAACTCTTATCTTTACTTAGTAATTCCTCCCAAACTACTTTCCAAACTTTTACCAAACCACCAAACCAATCCCACAACTTCTCCCTCCAGCCTGTCTCAACTATAAGACAACTTCTGTATTTAATTTAAATCCCACAAACCTACCTCCTGAGAACTTGCCACCAGAATATTTCAAGATTTCCGGAGAAGCAACAGAGTCTTCTGTCCCTATACAAATAAAACACTCTGAATGGATATTATGCTTAAATTAAACACAGCAATGTGATTAATAAATTAAACAGTACTGTGACAACTGCCCTAAGCACCCTTCTCCAGAATATGACAGAGGATTTTGGTTCCCACTGATGAATGTAAACTAATAGCTGTTTAGGCTACCAAAGAGTAGCCCGACAATTCTATAGATGTCAATTGTGCATGGATATATTGACCAAGGTTGCTGTCATTAAGATATTGCTTTTGTTGTGAAATGTAGTAACCTTGGAGTGGAGTATAATACATTTGAGAATGTGGAGGATCCATTCAATACCTCTGAACTGTACAGATTTTCGCTTCATATTTTTGGTCTGTTTTTCATAAAATTGTGGTTTTCTGGCAAGTTAGTGGCAAATCATTAATGAATGAAGTTAGAAAATAAGGACATACATTTGAGTTTCAGACTTCATATCCTTCAGAAGATTGATACTAATGCTAAAGCAGTTATTGTATCACCTTTCTAAGTTTGTAAGAACAATATATAAAACTTGTCCCTATTTTTGGCCCTTTGTCCCTTTTTTATTTATTGCTTTATCCAGATTTCTTGCTGTAAGAGATTGAGAGATATGGTCACTCCCATCCAAAGACTCCATTAACATTTGGAATATAACCTTTAAAATCCACTGCCACATGACCTAGGAAAACAGCAAATACAGACAAATTTAGACAAGACACCAAACACACACATAAGAGAACTTTATCTTCATTCAGTAAACCACCTGTAGAACACATGAAGATGGAGCAAGGTGATGTAACTAGGATAGTGTTTCAAAGGGGGAACGTAAATGTTGATGAGTAGATGATGTTATTCTAATAATTTACAGACTTGGAGGCAGCAGATTTGCACAATGTAAAATCCTTATTATGGCCAATGGGTGCTATGTTTACTGTGGACTTGATCAATTTTTGTCAAGTTTTGATGCACTGTCCATATGGAAGAGGAAAGGAAGAGTTTGCCTTCCCCCCAAAAGATTCATGTCAAATACCGTGTTTGTTATTCAATGGCTTGTCCATCATTGAAATGAGTCAACTAACTTGGAGTTGATTACTATTGTAATTGACAAATGATGATACACTCTTCTCTGTGTTTATATGTTATAATTTTTTTATTTCTTTTTGTCCCCTATGGCCTTAGTGATACTGCCTCAGCCGCCAGTGCCCCACATCCATGCCAGCGCTGCCTGCATTCTCCTAAGCTCTTCCTTAGTCTTGCTCTGGTGTTGCTAGGAACAGTCATAGCTCTTAAAGGTGCCCTGGGGACTTGGCTATCTGTGCTTCCATCTAGTTTTGGTTTTTATTTTATATGCCCCACCCATTTTTCCCTTTCCCCAACCCCCACACTCACTGGTTGCATCCAAGGGCAACTCGACTCTTTGGATTATGCATCCCCTTTATGGAGTATTATTTATGAGCACCCATCACTCCCTGCCACTTGGTCTTTCACCTCAGCTGCTAATCGAACCTGAGTTGGCAGGGCCATAGTTAGGGCTTTATGTCTCTGCACCTCTGGATTGGTTTGTACATTCTTGGCTTGATAAGTTAAATTGCTTAAGCAACAAGACATTTATTTATATATTACTTTAGATATGCTGGATGATCTCATATCCTTCAGATTTAGGATCACCTAATAATCCCAAAACTACAAAGTGGTAGACAGAAAGTCCATCCCTGAGATATAGAACAAAGTCCCTCAATCTGGAAGATTTTGGAGGGATCAGCTCAAAATCAGAGCTGTAGATGAAGAGAATTAGAAAACATTCATTATGGTTTTGTGTTCATGCATATCCTGTATAATTTTCGTAATTTCAAAAACAATTTATTCACTTAAGAAGTTACTGGAAGATAATCTGACATTAACATATCTTGACTACTGCTCCAGTTACATAAAAGTCTTGGTGGTACATTAAAACTCAGGGGTGTGGCATACTTCTAAATTCATAATACAGCACTATAACTTTATAATGCTTTGCAGCATTTCTGCTAAACAGTTGATGCTTGTTGACCCCTAGTCCACTGCTTGCACAATAATTAATTAAAAGAAGTTGTTACTTTGTTCCTGTTCCAAACAGACATGTCCATGGAGATAAGATATTCTAAATAATGGGTCCTGTCACATATTTGTCCTATTCCCTGTTTTGGATATATTACAAAACTAGAACTGAAAATTTTCTGCTGCACTGAGAGACAATGTTTCAAAAAGATTAGCAAACTGAAGACGATTCAAGTTTGTCTGTAACATAGTGTTTTCCTAGAGATGATCTCTCCAGCAGTGTGTATCTTGGCACTGTCAGCCCTTCTGCAGCAATAGCTGTTGCACCTTTCTGTTCACTGCCCTGAAATCAAGCACATTATTAATGGGTAAGGACAGAAGTAACATGTAGTAAAGGATGTTAGTGAGGTAGCCATGACAATAATGCGTAGTAAATACATATGTGTCATGAGTTACACAACAGCAGAGAAAAAAGCAATCTGCACTGTTGATGAAAGTAGTTTTATCAAACTAGTTTTGATTTGTTTGCATTCTCTACCTTTGGTGACCTGAAACACACTGATATATATATATATATATATATATATATATATATATATATATATATATATATATATATATATATATATAGGTTCACTTTATAGCATCAAAATACTGAATTATCAAAATTCAGTATCACGAAACTATAAAGTCGAATCCCCTAAACGCCGAACATACACAAATGTGAAACACAAAACTGCGAATCTACAAACTCCCATCAAACACACATCACACACAACAAAACACATACATACACCAGCGTACATACCTCCCAACACTTCCCTACAATAAACATAACACACATGCACACAACCAAACACATGCACACACACACCTACCCTTAGTATATGGAGGGGGGCAAGCCCCCCTGCACCCCCCCTACTTATATATACTAACTCTGAGGTCGCACAACACTCCAAAGCACACACAACCCAGCATCGCACATTCCACAGCCCCCCACACAAACCCACATCACATACACACGAATGCCAGCACTCCCAACACTAACACATTCACACTGCACAACACCTACCCTAACCCACATATCAAACACCCCAACACACACAAACACACACAAACCCTCCCTAAAACCTCAAAAACAGTACACTTACCTAACGAGCTATCCATACCGTGGATTCGACATAATCCATTTGACACTTCCGGGTTCACGGTTTCCGTCTGTTCGACTTTACAGGCTTGAAATTCTAAAATTTGATATTTTTGCATTTCGAGCATGTAAAGTGAATCCATATATATATATCCAGATAATGTAAGCTAGTACCAAGAAAACTAAGTTTTCCAGTCTTAAGGGTAGTAAACACTTTTCTTAAGGAAGAGCAAAACACCAAAAAAGAAAACTAATTGTACAGGAATGATCATAGTTGATACTGACATTCAAATTATTAATGTAGACTATTCTTAAAACTTCTTATGTAAGATCCCTGTCATAGATCACTTAATAATAAAAATAAGAAAGCAAGATTAAAACTGGTATTGGTTATTTAAGTTCATAGCTTGGTACTAGGCTATTGGCCCTAGGGCCTATACAAGCCTAGCCATAATAATTCCCTGTTTTTTCTATCAGAATATTACTTCCCTGGACCCCTGTCTAGCAGAGCGATTGATGTGATTCCCCGGGTAAATTTCCTATCTCCCAAGCACTCGTCGAGGTTCTTTTTGAAGATGGCCAAGGAGGCGCTCTGCTTGACATGTATGGGCAGTCTATTCTAGAGAATGGGCAGTCTCTGGGTCAGGAACCTATCTCTCCACCATGTTTTGTTTATTGTGATGACAAGGTTTAGGTCCCTGGAGCATGTGGCTCTGGGGGATTGGGATTTCTTTAAGTGTAGCATGTCCAACAGCTCTGGGTTTGACATGGCCTTGTATGTCAAGCAGAGATCACCTCTGGGTAGACAATATGCGACAGAGTTTTTTTAGTTGGTGAGCATAGGGCATCTGCTTTAGACCTGTGATTCTTTTAGTGAGGTACTTCTGCGGCCTTTCCAGTTTCTGCAGATGTCTTGTGAGGTACATACCAAATGGGGTGTTGTACTCACTGATGGGTCTAATGAGAGATGAGTATAGTGGAACAATAACCTCTTTTTTTCTGGATGAAAAGCCCTTGGTGATTAGGTGAGCCACATAGAAGGATTTACTAATTGTTGTGGTGACATGGTTATCGAAGGTGAGACCACTGTCCACCTGTGTTCCCAGGTCTCTTATCATACTTTCAGTGTTTAGTGTGCTGCCACCTATGTGGTAATTCACGGATACATGTTTCTTCCTAAAAGGGATAACTATACACTTCTTGGCATTGAGCCCATGGCTCTGGCACTAAGCGTCTGTTTCTGTAAGGCCCTTTTGTAGAATATCCACATCATTTGAGGATTCAATAATTGCTCCCAGTTTGCAGTCATCTGCGAACTTTTTTAGCCAGAGTCCCTTAGTGTTGGCCTGTACTTCAGAGAAGTAGATGCCAAAGAAGAGCGGTCCCAGGACTGAACCCTGAGGTACTCCACCTGTCACTTGTCTGGAGCTAGATTTGGAGTCGGCTACTTTTACAGTGTGGGTTCTGTCAGTAAGCCAGTTGGCAACCCATCGAGTGATGTAGGGATTAATGCCCAGCTTTGTAAGTTTATCTATGATTCCAGAGAGGGGGATGATATCGAAGGCCTTGGCAAGGTCCATATTGGCTGTATGAACCATCTTACCCTCATCCATGGCTCTGGAGACTGATTCAAAGAAGTCAGTCAGGTTCAGGAGACACGATCGGCCCTTCATGAATCCAAACTGGGTGGGGTCCAGTGTTTGACGGTTGCCATTGTCTTTGTTTATAAGTTGCACAATAATACGTTCCATAGCCTTGCAGATCAGGCTTGTCAGACTGATGGGACGGTAGTTCCCAGGATCCAAGGTGGATCCCCCCTTGTGGACTGAGATGACAGCAGCTGTGCACCACTCAGTGGGTACAAAGCCTGAGGTGAGGCTATGATTAAACATGACACTTAGGTGAGGTGCCAGCTCATTATGTAGTTCATGTAATACACAGCCCCAGATGTCATCTGGTCCCATGGATACTGTATTCATAGCTTTGGAAAGTGCAGATTTTACCTGTGTGGTCATGATTACCAGTATTTGTCGATCTTTCTGTATTGAGATAGACCCCTTAGAGGGTGAAGTTTGCACTGAATCGATCTACCAAGATATTGGCAATGTCCTTGGGATCAGTATATTTAATGCCATTCTGTTGTAGCTCAGAGCATTGCCATTTAGATTCCTGACATAGCTATAGAATGCCTTGTGGTTGTCTTTGGAATTTTTGGCGATTTGGGATTTGGCATCTTGGTTCTGTTTGGGATGGCATGATTCATGCACAAGTGTATGTGCTTGTACAGTGCTTTAGTGTAGGATTCAGCAGTCGAACTTTCAGTTTCCGGCTGCATGGGTGCCCTGAAGTTTGTCACTTCTGGCTTGAGTAGCATGAAGTTGGCCTTGGAGAAGTTTTTCATGGAGGTTTCCTTACTAGGGGGTGGGGGTGGGATGTAGATGTCAAAAGTGATTAGCTTATGGTCAGACCTAACCAATGAAGAGGTGATCACTGATGTGGAGCAATGATTTCCCATGTTGGTAATGACCGGGTCCAGGAGATTGGCACCCCTGGTGGGACTATGGATTAGCTAACCAGGGCGTTGGAATTTATGAATTCCAAGAAATCATGGTTTATTAAGTTAAAACAAAATATGAGTGCTTTCATCCATGTCAGAACTTCATTAAATCTAAGAAAAGTATATATTGTTTGTTTTTTCTGTATATAACTATTTTCCATATAAAAAGCTATGTAAATTACAACAAAGGCTTTAATCCAAGTGCAGTTAAACAGATCACATAGAAATAATAGTGAGAGAAACAGTGGTACATAGATACTTTGTATCTTTATCATGATTGTTGCTTTTTACTCTATATCTAAGTAAGCATGACATCATTGTGCACCTTGCTGTTAAGTAAGTACACAAATGTACATGCGTATATATATATATATATATATATATATATATATATATATATATATATATATATATATATATATACAGTTCCCCTGCATTTTGTCGAATGCCAGTTCTGTTTCTTTGACAAATGCAGGAAGTGTGGTTTAATGTTGACATACAGATAACTGACTGGTGGAAATGTCAATGGTATTTAATGTTGAGACAGGTAAGTGAGGTTGGAGGGGTGAGAGTGTTTGTGCATGTGTGTGAGTTATGGTTAGAGCTGTGGATGAGTGAAGGATAGGTGCTATATGTTTTTGAGTGAGTTTATATATTTTAGGGTTAGGGTTAGGTTAGGGGATAGATACAGTGTTTGTGTCTGTGAATATCTGTATGTTTGAGTGTGTCTTGTGTAGTAGCAGTGTTACATAAAGGTTTTTATGAAGGTAAGGTATAGGGAAGAGGCAATATTAGGGTTAGCAGCCATTACTAAGGTGGTGTAGTGGTGCATGGGGCAGATCAGCTATCCAAGTATCTATGAGAAATGTTTAAAATCAGTTGCTGATTTTGGGTCAGTGTAATTAATTTTTGAACTAAGATGTTCAGAGGGCTGAGAGGAGTTGCATTGGGTTGCATTGTATGGTTCTGTCTGCATCAAGCTGAAATGAATTTCTGAGCCATCATTTTTTTCACTGTGTGATTGTGACAGCTAGATGAGATATATTTCTGTGTCATTATTAATGTATTTGTTTACTCTCTTGAGCTCAGTTAAATATTTGAGGTGCACTGTTCCAAATGGCTGTAACTGATGATCGTGTGTGTGTGTGTGTGTGTGTGTATGTGTGTGTGTGTGTCTGCACAGGGAGTAGGTCTCAACCTTCCCTTATTTTCTCTCTTATCTGTGCTCTGTTCCTTATAAAATTTGTGTTTTTCTGTTAAAGTGTTGTGGACTGCAATGGCTAAATAATGACAATTGTGAGTTTTGGACTTCATACACTTCAAAAAGTACTTGCTAACGCAGAGCCTGTTGTACTAGCAATGTTCTAGAATATAAGAGCAATGTTTAAATTAAATTCTGAATTTTGGGACTTTGTGATTCTTGACTTAAGAGATTGGGAGGGCTTGGAGGTACAATGGATTGCACTGTATAATTCTCACTGCACAGAGCAGAAACACATTTCTACATTTATGGATATGTTCATTCATTTTGAAGGAAGCAAACATCTAAGGTATACAGAACCATACAAGGGGTTGTAATTGCTCTTTTTCCATCACATATATATGTTTATACTTGATTCTGTCATTCCAAAATAGTTATGGCATAACGAAAAGAAGGAATCAATTTTAGTAAAATGGGAAGATCATCATATGGGCCATGTTCTTTGGGTATGATCTTTGGTTTCCTTGTTTCACTGACTATTGGCAGTGCATTTATTATTTTGTTTAGAATAAAATAGACAACATAAAGTCTATGAGTTTAAGGTTAATATTTTGAATATAGATTAGTTTTTAATCTAGCTTGTTTTTTTTCAGGTGTGTGAGTATCAAATAAAGTGTTCTGGATTACAACAGAATTTGTCTGGCATTTAATACAGATAATTAAGGCGATGGGTTGTTAATGATCCGCTTCCTGGAGTGCAGGGTTTGATTCCCTTTGCCTTTGTTTGCCTCCTGTGTGACTCTGACCAATTCACTTCACCAGACAGTGCTCCTGGGCTGTCTCTGAAAAGGGACACTTTTGTGCTGTGAGCTTTACCAGGCTTTTAGCAAACATGTTAAACATTATGCACCCTTTACATACCTTCTAATTAGTGCTTCACTATATGCTCTTTGACTAGTCTATCACACTATGAATCTGAATGGTAAATGACTTGCCAGATGCACTTTTAATAACTGTGAGTTTAAAATAAAGATAAGTTGACTGCTGCTCATGCTAAGTTCATTTTCAGTATTAGAGGTTTTTTTTGTTTAGCAAGTTGCTATCGGTGTTTTTGCTGTAAATTTTGAAATAAAAATTTTAGATTAAATCCAAATCTGTGTAAAAGTACAGAAGAAAATACTATGGACAATGGAAGGTGTGAATGGTGTTTTATGGCAGCTGGGTAGAGACAGCCAAGTAATGGGATATTGGTGTGCCTGGGGACCCTGGCTATTACTCTGCTTAAGGCCTCATTTGACTATAATCTGGCTGTGCTCAAACCGTCACTGGATGTATATGATCTGATATAATTTAATTCGATACAAGTTGCACTGATCATACCTCTCAACTGTCCAGATTTTTACGTCATATTTTTGGTCTGTTTCTCATAAAATTTCTGGTTTTCTGGCAAATCTTTGAGGACTGAAGTCACTAAATAATGACATACATTTGAGTTTCAGACTTCATATCCTTCAGAAAATGCATGCTAACACAAATCCTAGTAATGTTTTAGGTTTAAAAGAGCAGTATTTAAATTTGCTCTTATTTTGGGGTCCTTGTCCCCCCATTATTTTAGGCTTTGTCTAGATTTGTTGATGTAAGAGCTTGAGAGGTATGTCACTGATGTCTCTACCTGATCCCTATAGTTAAGCAGGAAATGTGTACCTTTGATAAGCGCATGTATATTAAACTCCTTTGGAGAAGTGTGAACTGAATAACAGTGCTTGTTTTGAAGAACAACAGTAAGGAAGCCTCCCCACACTGAGGGCTGCAACAAAAAATGCCCGTTCAGTTATTTTTGTTTCATTACTTTTGCAGTGATATTCTTTCTTGTATCTGCCAGTTTCACTGTAAGTTTGTTTTATTTTTTTTTTCAATTTTGTGATAATTGTTTCCTAGATTTGTACTAGGCTAGCTGCCCTTTGGGCCATTTTAATCCTAGGCAGTTATCCTGTTTGCTGCTTAAATAACCTAACCCATTGGAGTTTAGATTCAGCTAACCCTTTCCATGATCAATATTTATTTGTCTAGTGATATTTGGAAGGGACCCATACATTTAGGCAAGGCTTCTGCCCATTAGTAGTAAAGGGAGGAGTTCTGAGGTAAATTTCCTATTTCCTATCCATTGATCCACATTACATTTGAACGTGGTCAGGGACGAGCTTTATTTTATGTAGATGGGGAGTCTGTATCACAGCAGTGGTATCCTCTGCAAGATATACCTCTCACTCCACACCATTATACTAATGGTGCAGAAGAGGTTTAGGTCTCTTGATCAAATATTTCTGATGCCATCTGTCTTGCAGATATGAAGTAAGTCCATCAGTAATGGGTCAGAGGATACCTTTTAGCAGAATGTAACAGGCTGACTATAGAGATAGGGCTTTGAGGCAGTACATGTAGGAAATATCGTTTAGGCCTTGTATCCTTTTTCTCAGGTGTCTTTGTAGGCATGTGCCTGGACAGATACATGCCAAAAGGGGCATTATACTCAATGCCTGGTTTAATGAAGGCTGAGTAAGGGGGACAACAGCATCCATGGATATAGAGCTAACCCCTTGTTTATGATCTGTGCAACACAGAAGGATGCCTTATCACAGTGGCTACATGCTGATAAAAAACGAGGTCACTGTCAACTTAAATTCCCAAATCCCATGTTACTCAACTAGCCATATGAAGAGGTGCTCCAGGATGTCAATGTGGACATAAAGCCGCTAATCCACTTAAGTCTACACCAGCCACTGGACGTTGCACTGGGTGTCACACAGGGCCCTCCATTCTGCTGTCTGATGAGACCCTACACCACCTACTAGAGTCAGCAATAGAGCCCACCTGTGAGCCCTCCTGGTCACCTTCAACAGAGTAACAGATCACCATCCACAGAGATGCAGGCTAAGGAGCTGCTACTGACCCAAATGTTGACATGGTAGCCATTGCAGAGTGTGGTGCCCACTGCCTCACTTCTTCCTTTTCCGTGGTTAATCCTGCAGAAAAAAGAAAATAAATGGTAAAAGCAAAACGTGTAAAGCAGAATACTTTTTATATCATACTGCTGTATTAAGATTAATAGTTAATTACTAGATTATTAGTATCTGTTGCCTCTGTGCCAATGTAATTAATAATGTGTGAACTTCATGTCAAACAATCAGAAAAACTGGGTGAAGATCCATCAATGACCCCTGCAACAGTGCTCAAAATGTGGTCATTAAGCTGTATAAGCAGGACTCACCTATGTCATTCCAGATATCAAAAAAAGATAAAGCCTTTACTCATCCCAGCACCATTCATAGGACAACTTGAGATAATTATTTAGGTTCACATGCTGCAGCTCCAGGAAAAGGAATCAGAATGTATAATTACTGAAATCCAAACAAGACTTTATGGACCTTCACTGATGAAGAGACCAGATGGCTTAGTGGTTAAGGTCTTCACCTCTCATGCACATGGTACAAGGTTCAATCTTGACCTTCGACCAATGCCTGTTTGGAGTTTGCATGTTCTCCCTGTGTCTCCGTTGGGTTTCTCTCATGTCCAAAAAACATGCTGAGTGTTTTCATCTCAAACTCACCAATGAATGGAGCTGTGGGCAGTAGCACAGACTCTACATGGTGCCCTATAGGGGGAAGAGTTGCACAGACCAACCACTTTGACCATCTACTGTGCTGCACAGTATCCTCAAGATAGGAGAACATGGATCACAGACTGCATGCCGTGGTAGGGCTAGCCACTTGACGGTGTAAAATATGGCTCTAGGTGATTCCGTCATGTTGACTAATATCGCCAAAAATGGGCATGGGTAGTTACCGGTGATAAGTAGGTTGAGGACCTGGCCTACTCTGACCCATGCCAGGAACCCGTACTAATGATGGGAGGGTATATATGCCCCTATTGGCCAGTGTGTGCCCGCTATAAAGCCTAGCAGCCCTGGGTCAATAAGCTACTGGCTGTCTGGTGTCTAGTTGCGGGCCTGGGTTACCTGGGATAGCTCTGTTGAGAGAACACTGGACATAAAACCAACCAGCCAACCTGCCAAACATGAACTGAGAATAGCTATGCTTAATGTAGGTTCACAAGTGCAGCTTGGAAGTGAATGACATGATGATACAGAGGAGGCTGGACATCCCATGTATCCAGGAGATGAGATTGGCAGTGCAGCAAAGCCACTTGGTTGGGATCCAGAGTCTATTATGCAGGTAGAGGGCAGGCTAGAAATGGTGTAGGAATTGTGGTGAGAGAGAGGCTTCAGAAGGCAGTAAGGGATATCATCAGAATTAATGACAAACTCATGGCAGTCAGAATTCAGTGTAACGATAGGGCAGTATTCATAATCTCAGCCTATGCCCCACAGCAGGGTTGTGATAGTGAGGAAAAGAGTGCATTCAGACAGCAGTTGCAGGATCTACTAGATAAAGCAGGACAACTGGTGTTGATAATGGGTGACTTGAATGCACATATCCTGACAGAAAGAACAAGATATGAGGACTGCCTGGGTCCACATGGGTGGGGCAACAAGAATAAAGAAGGAGAAGCCATTCTAGACTTCTGTCTGGCAAATGGCCTGATAGTAACCAACACATGGTTCAAAAAGAGAGACAGTCACAAGATTACATACAAGAGTAGTTAACATGCAAGTCAGGTAGACTTCCTCCTAGTAAGGAAAAGGCACTGGGGCAGAATCCATGATTGCAAAGTCATCCACAGTGAAACAGTCGGCCCCACAGCATAAACCACTAGTTGCCACAATCAGCTGCAAGCAGTGGTCAGAGAAGGTTCTAAGGTCAACAGACACCAGGATGAAGACCTGGAAGTTAAATGGAGAGAAAGTATAATGGTTCAAGGAATTATTCATGGCTCTAGCACCCCAAGAAGAGGAGGAAATAGGTGGAGTTGAAGAAGAATGGCAGCGCTTAAAAACAGCATGTGCTAGGAATACAGAAAAGATAATTGGCCAAGCCAGGTATGGAAATAAGGTACATAAGGAAAGCTGGTGGTGGAATGCAGAAGTCCAGGAAGTCATCAAAAGAAAAAAAGAGTGCAGGAAGAAGTGGGAGACAGAAAAGACTGGCCAGGCTAGGAAGGACTACTGGTTGGCTAACAAAGAAGTTAAGAAAAAAGTTGCAATAGCAAGGAATAGGGCATTGGAGGCACTGTACCAGCTTCTGGAAAGTGACTCAGTAAGTGACACAAAGAAACTATACCAGGTTGCAAGGCAAAGACAGAAAGATAAAGAAGATAGACACCCTTCATAAGGGATGCCAACAACAACCTGCTCACCAGTCCACAGGACATCAAAGGCAGATGGAAGGAGTATTTCCAGAAGCTTCTGAATGAGGAAAATCCCACAGAAGCTGTACTGCCTCAAAAACAGCCTACGATAAGAGAAGAAGAGGAGTCCACCTTAGAAGAAGTAAGAACAGCACTAAGGAAGATGAAGTCAGGGAAAGCAGCAGGCTCAGATGAGGTCACAGCAGATATGATTAAGATGCTGGGTGAGATAGGGGAGAAATGGCTCCTGAGGGTGCTCATAGCTGTGTGGAGAGAAAGGCATATCCCAGATGACTGGAGAATAAGCATACTCGTGCCAGTGTACAAGAACAAATGGGGCATCCAAAACTGTGGGCAATATAGAGGCATCAAACTCCTATCACATTGGATGAAAGTTCTGGAGAGGGTGATTGATAAACTGATATGCAGAGTAGTAGAATGTATGATGGGAGATGAGCAGTTTGGATTCAGATCAGGATGCAGCATAACTGACCGGATGTTAGCAGTAACACAGATAATTGAAAAGAAGCTAGAGATGAGGAGAGTCCAACTGGCCATTCCCAGACTTGGAGAAAGCATATGACAAGGTCCCAAAAAAGTTGATCTGGGCAGTACTGCAGTGGTTCGAAGTCCCAGAAACATTGGTAGAATTAGTGCAGGCTAAGTACAAGGACCCAATGACTCAGGTACGGACAGTGTTTAGTCTCACAGAGGGGTTCCCAGTAGGTGTGGGTGTACATCAGGGTTAATCTCTGAGCCCACTGCTGTTCATACTGGTGATGGACTACATTGGCAAACAGGTTTGAGGGGACGGATCAACAAAGCTGCTGTATGCAGATGATGTGGCAGTACAGGCAGACTGAGCTAGAACTTCAGCAATGGATATGAGAATGGAATGCAAATCTGAAGGCACATGGGATGAAACTAAGCACAGATAATGAATTAATTAATTAATTAATTAATTAATTAATTTATTTACATTTGTTGACCGGTTGTGTCCGACTGGACATAGGTCCATTTTCAGCGGAAGCCCGGGGAGAAAAGCTCCACAGTTAAAATAAACAAACAGTAGTTACATTGGATTACATAGCGATTAACAGTTTGATTAACATAGCAATTAATTGCAAACATATTTACAGATGAAGAACATAGTACATCAGTAGACAACTAAAATCTTTATCTGCTAAGTATATAACAGACATTAACAAATGTTACAATAAGAAGTTCCGGCTGTATAATAAGTACTAGGCTTATGAGCATCTGAGCTTGCTATAATCAAGGTAGTTAGTGGGGTGGAAAGAAAGGTAGTGGTTGGACAGGGTGGGTGATATTAGAGTGGGAGTTGCAAGGGCATAGCCAGCATGTTTTTAGGTGCGCTTTTAGTAAAGTTTTGAAGTGGGTGCATAATGGTATGGAGGTAATTGTGGGTGGGAGGGAGTTCCATAATTTGGCTATGGCGCAAGAGAATAGTGCTTCACCAGCAGAGATATTGGCTTTAGTGATCTGCAACTGATTTTTGTTGCTGGATCTTAGTGGTCTGGTGGTGCAATAGGGTTGGAGTAGATTCTGGAGGGATAGGACATTTAGTGGATGGTTTGCTAGATTGTGGGCGAGTGAGAGTTGATACCATTGAAGGAGGTGAGGGAGTTCAAGCCAGCCCAGTTCAGCAAGTGAGAGACAGTGGTGACTATGGTAGGATGCCCCTGTGGCGAATTTGGCAATTTTGTTGTAGCAGGTCTCTAGCTTGTTTAGATCGCATTGCCTTAGGTTGGTATATATTGGAGATGCATAAAGTCGGGTGGAGATAAGGTGGGAATTTGCTATTGAAATCATTGCTGCTTTGGTGAGAAGTTGCTTATTTCTGTATAACGCTCCTAGTTTTTTGTGGACTTTTTTTATGGTCATGGATATGTGAATGTCAAATTTTAGTTTATTGTCTATTTCCACTCCTAGCAATTTGGTGTGTTCAGTTGGGTATATAGTGGTGTTGTCTTTTGCTGTGATGTTAAAGTGAGAGTTGTTTTGAGTATGTTTGGTGGGTTGGAAGATGAGTAGTTTTGCTTTGTTTGTGTTGAGTATTAATTGGGCATCGGATAACCAAGTTTCAACTGAGGAAAAGGCTTCCTGTGTGACTTTTTGCAGTTTGGGTAGGGACTGGGCTGAGCAGATGATGATTGAGTCATCTGCGTATTGTATGAGTGTGCCATGTTTGGTGGCAGAGGCTAGATTATTGGTGAAAACAGAGAAGAGTAGGGGTCCAAGGATGGATCCTTGGGGAATCCCTATGGAGACAGGTAGTTGGGGAGATATGTCATTCTGCACACAACAGATTGTTGGTGGTCAGACAGGTAACTCTGAAACCAGTTGGTGACTGATTGAGAGAAGGATAGGTTATTGAGGACAGAGATGAGTTGTTTGTGTGGGACCATGTCAAATGCTATAGATAGGTCTAGGAAAGTAGCAGAGGAGAGATAGCCATTGTTTTTATGCTGAAGGATAGTGTTAGTAAAGGAGTGTAAGGCAGTGGTGGTGCTATGGTTTGGTCGGGAACCATGCTGAGTATTGGAAAGGAGGTTGTTAGTAAGGAGGTAGTCTGAGACCTGAGATTGTATGCATCTCTCTAGTATTTTGGAGAGTGGAGAGAGAATAGCTATGGGGCGGTAATTGGTTAGTTCTGTGGAGGGGCCACCTTTGTGGAGGGGATTATATGTGATACTTTCCACAGTGTGGGAATGTAACTTTCTGACAGAGATCAGTTAATCAAGATGGCTACTGGGTAGGCCAGAGCATCAGCTGCGATTTGTAGGTATTCACTTGGGAGGTTGTCTTCTGCTAATTTGGTGGGCTTAAGTTTAGTTAAGAGTTTTTTTATGTTGGAGATAGGTACAGGAGAAAAAGAGAAGGCATTGGGGAGATTACTAGTTGAAGGTGTGGGTTGGAGGGGAGGGGGGTTGTTTTTAGCTAGTGATAGTATGGTTTGTGTGAAGTGTGTGTTGAATGAGGTAGCAATATTTTCGGAGGAGTGAGGGATGTTAGGAGGAGGGGTACTGACTTTACCTGGGTGGAGGATGGAGTTTATGGAGGACCAGAATTGTTTTGGGGCTGTGTTGGGAGGAGTCTAGGGCAGACTGGTAGTACTGGAATTTGTCCTGTTTTTTTAACTTTTTGACTCTATTGCGTAGTTCTAGGAATTTCTGTCTAGTTGAGGGGGTTTTGATTTTGTGCCAATGCTCCCAGGCTTTATCCCTGTTTTTCATTTCTGGCTTAATGGTTTCCTGTAGCCATGGGGAGGGTTGTGCTTTGGTTCTGGAAAGTCTTATGGGGGCATGGTAATTAAGGATGCTCAGGAAGGTAGTATTAAAAAATGCATCATCAAGACTGAGGTACTTTAGAGGATGCCAGTTACATTCTTTGAGGGATGAGATGAATGTGAGTGGGTTAAAGTTTAGTTTTTTACGTATTTGACGGTAGATGACAGGTTTAGCTTGGTATAAGTATTTTTTGAGTAGGAATGTTGGGGAGTGATCACTGAGGCTATCAGATAAGCAGCCTGTTATATATGACTGGGGGCTCTTACTGACTAGTATCCAATCCAGGGTAGTGTGCTTGCTGGAGTTTTTATTTATCCTGGTTGGCGACTGGACTAGTTGGGTGAAGCCATGAGGGTTTACATGATGGGTTGGATGGTTGCCAGAACAGGACTGCCAGTCAATATTGAAATCACCTAAAATTATAGTTTCTTGGGAGAGATGGTGGGTAGACCAGCTGAGGAGGTTTTCTAGTGGAGGGATGTTCTGGCCAGGTGGGAAGCAGCATCCAATTATGTTGATGGTTTTGTTTTGGTTTACTCTGAGGTTGGTATATATTATTTCTTCATTGCCTATTTGTGGAGCTGATGATTTTAAGATCTGACTGTTTAGATGCTGTTTAAATATAATAGCAACACCGCCTCCTTTCTTTTTTAGTCGGTCTACTCTTAGTATGCCATAACCAGTAGGGAGTATTTGCTCACTGGTAATGTGAGGTTTTAGCTAGGTTTCTGTCAGGATGACTAGCTAAAACTGGGGAGTACAAGTCCATGGTGGCATGGAGTTCATGGACTTTCTTGGATATACTTCTAATATTTAGGCTTAGTAGAAGGAAGTCATTTGGCTTTCTATTAGCTGTGATATGGGAGAAGTTGTGGTTTCTAGTCTGATTATGAGGATTGGGGTTGGAGATGATAGAGCCAGGGTTGGGGTGGATGTCTCCACTTAGGGCTAGTTTTGATATGCACGAGGTTATTAGTTTTCTCAGTTTTTGAATGTGTTTGATTATTAGGGAAACTTTATGATTGTGCTCTGTGGGTAATAGGTATGGTGGGAGGGTTACTATGTTAAGTTGTAGGGATGCTTTACATTTGAGTAATATAGTTGGTAGAATATGTGAGGGGTGCATAGGGATAGTTCTTGAGTTGGTGAGAGGGGAGCTGAGTGAGGGTGAGACATGAGTGGTGGTGTGAGTAGTAGTACAGTGGTACTGGTTGAGTGGGGGAATGCTGGAGCTTTGGTAGGATGTAAGATATGCAAGGAGAGCGCATGCAGTGAGCACAGATAAGGTATGCTTGTACATGTTAGTTGAGGAGGTGTGATAGTAGTGGGAAGATGCAGGAGATAGTTTTGGGTTAGTACTGTGGTTGGCTATTGGAAAGATGGGAGGGGTTTGTGACTGTAATAAAGGTAGGACCATTGGGGGGAGGGAGGAAATAGGGGGCAAGGTGGGGAGTGGAGCAGGTAGAGACCCTCTTAGTAGCTCTTATGAGGGGCTGGAAACAATCAGGTAACAAAGTAAACTGGTAAATGAACATATGATAGTGACAAAGGGTGGTTTCAGTTTTAAAAATGGTGCCTACCACAGGTAATATTTATTAACTTTGGGATTGGCTTAAGGTAATAAACAGGGAAGGGGGAGGGGAGAAAAAGGGTGTGAGCAGGCAGTTCTTTTGTACTGCTGCTAATGAGCCAAAGCAAAGACAAGTTTGTGTTTAAGAAACAATCAGAATTGACCAAGGACTGCTCTAAAACTGTAAGTAATTTCTTAACCATTTCTCAGGTGGAAAAACAGGATAACCTTGTATCAGTAGGCTACTGTGGTCTCAGATATAATTTGCAGTAAAGATCAAAGAGAACAGATTACGGTGGTTTGGGCACGTGTAGAAAAGCAGAAGACAATCTGGTGAGGAAGATTTGGGACAGACAGGAAGATGGTAAGAGGAAGTGAGGACATCCAGCAAAGAGGTGGATGGATTGTGTCGAAGATCTGTGACAGTCAGGCATGAGTGTGGCACTGAATTGAGACAGATGGCGACAGTTAACATGATACCCTGACCCCATGTAGAAAAATGGGAAAAAGGGTGCTGATGATGATGATGACTGATGAAAGAATCAGCATTAGTACTGCTGATATAGGTATCCTCAAACTTGGGGCCTGCCTTTTCCTAGTCTTTTGATTACAAACAATTTACCAGTTGTGCAGGAAGCTGCAGTTCCACAAATTCTATACTGACATCTTTGCAGGACCAGTGAAGTTTTTCTACTAAAATGGAAGCTAAAAAAAGTTTCACCCATACAAGGTAGTGCAAGTTCTTTTCAGCTTCGCAAAGAATCACTGTTAATTTGGTAAAGACCAGGCCAACACAATATGTTCTGCATATAGTTTATCATTCTGGGCAACAGAACATGTGGGTAGATTCCCTCTGCAGTACGAGTGGTAACTGAACACTTTAGTAACTTACCACTTCACTTGAACAGCGAATAAGAAATGTATAAGTACCACACACAGCAAGCCAGTGATCCAAAACCAAATCTTTGTTTAACAAAATGCACGTACAGAAGTCTAAATTTATCTAGCGCCTCAGCTGAAAAAGCCTTTAACAGAGTACATATCTGGGTGTGGTACTCACTGATGTGCCGAAGAGAGTTAAACCTGGTATAAGATTTATCTGCTGCTTATCAGAATACAAACCAGTAAAACCCTTGGAGCAAAATGCCATTCTTCAGCATGTGTTGTACTCAAATATCAATCTTATTAGAATTCCCTGATTTGTTTTATTATGAACTGCATTAGAAGAAGCAACATATAACTTCCTTTACATAGCTAGGAAATGCAGCAATTTTAATGGCTTTTGTTGTCAAAGTCTGGCACTATGCCCATTTCTTCCTGAGATCTGTTTCACCTTTGCTCATCACACTGTGTAAAACAACTTTCCAGAATATATGTGAACAAAGTCCTCACACAAAAGTAAAATATCCTTTTTATTTTACTAACCATGACAACGTTGGTGTTACTGCATACAGAATGAGGTCTGTAGTCTGTATAGGGACAAAGACAGTGTACTGACATTTAAATTAAAATTGAGATGCAGTGAAATCTTTATAGGTAGAATATCATTATAAACCATGTTTTTGTACTAAACTATCTTATTAGAATTTGCTGGGTTATCAACTGGACTTTGCCTTAGGGGAACTGGCATATGGTCTTTTATTTACAGCTATAAAATCCAGCATTTCAGATGTCCTTTTTGTCACAGTCTTTCAGAATCCCCAGATTCCACCAAAGGGCTATCTGACTTCTGCTTACAATGCCAAGTGAAAGTAAAACCAGAATATACATGCAGAGTAGAAGTACAAAAATAATTTTTATTTCATCTTATTAAAATTTAATGAATTTTTTTTTGTCAACTATGTTAAGGGAGTTGACATTCTACCTTTTATACACATTCACAATATTTCAATGGCATTTGTAGTCTCATACTGGCAGTATATCTGCTCTCCCTCTAGGGGCTATTTGAGCTCTCTGCACAAGGCGGCGATGACCATTGATTTCACTGCATATAGGGTTAAGTCTATATCTCGTATACACACAAGGCCAATATGTTGGAAAATAAATCAGAATTGAGATGCACCAAAATCTTTGGACAAAGAGTGGCATTCTTGAGTGTGCAACTATCTTATAAGAGCTCTCTGAAATTTTTATTTTGAACTATCTTTGGGAACTGATGTATGACCTCCTATACCCAGGTGGTAAATTTAGTGTTTCAGATGGGTTTTGTTGTCAATGTCTGGGGGCTATTTGACCTCTGCAAAAATGGCAGGGTAAAACTAATACCCAGAATACAGGTGCACAAAGACTTAAATTAGACTAGAAGTAAAAATCCTACATATTTGATTAGTGTGTGTGTGTGTGTGTGTGTGTGTGTGTGTGTGTGTGTGTGTGTGTGTGTGTGTGTGTGTGTGTGTGCGTGTATGTGTGTGTGTGAGTATGTTGTGTGATCTTGTTCTTGAGGACATTATTAAATAACTGAATTAAAAGGACATCTGTTGAGCCACACCACTATTCTGGTACCTGGAGGAAGGTGGCATCTCATTATTGCATTGAGCCTTTACTAAAAAGTCCAAGACAACATACTGCCATTTTTAGCATCATTTCATTGTTTTGTGTTACTTTCTGATGAAGCAGTGTAATTGCTAACATGTACATTTCTTGCTATTTACATTTCTTTTAAGATGCATGCCTTAAAATAAAATCCTTTTAAACTTTTAATTTTCTCTCTAAAAAATCATGGCATGTCAACAGAGGAAATGCATGCAGGTGCATTAATAGACGTTAATGGAAACACTACATTGCATGCACAGAGCCCATCCATTAAAGGCCACGGATGTAACACACAAACCCTCAACTGACATCAGTGAGGAATTCAGTGAAATTATGTTGATGAGTCCTTAAAAAGTTTGTAAAGCTTTTTATTATTAAATTTTAGTCAGACAGAGTGGAAAACCGATTGCTGCACTTAAATTGCAACGTAAGTAACCATTAGAAATGTTGGGACCCACTTGAGTGGGACTAAATGACTGAAAGAATGGACTTATATATGTTATGTCTGAAATGGCCATTTCTTGGGATATTCCCTTTTTTCCAAGGTATGGCAATCTTGGAGTGGGTATGTATAAGTTTGGGGGCTGTGGGGGGCTTGCTGCCCACATCAGGGTGTGCAGAGGTGCTTGTTCCCCTGCAAAAAAGTAGTTTAAAGAGGAAGAACAATGCTTGAAATGTGCTCTTACCCTCCTCTAGCGTCAGTCTTTTTTTTTTGGCTTGTTGGTACTCGAAATTTTGAGTGCTGACATTTTGATAGGGAGCCTACAGAGTATTGTGATGTATACTTAAAGTGGGACGGTATACTTTAAGAAGGGTATAGTTTAAATATTGAAAGCATTAATGTAGTGGCGACTGAAAGTGAGGGGACTAGTCCTGCTTATTCAAGTTTTTTGAGTTAGCAGTACATATTCATAAAAGTCAGATATACCAATGCATATGTGTGTATGAGTTTACAGCAAGTCTTTGTAGAAGCAAATAATTTAACTTCTGAATTTGCAAAACAATGCAGATTCTATCATGCTTCTGTTCAAAATTCTTTGAGGGAATCACAGTTGATAGCTGCATGATTACCATACCTTAACTATTAGTCAAATCTTAACATTTGTGTTAACCACCATATCTGTAGATGCTACATTATTGCTATTTCTTAGAGTTGTTTTAATGTTATATATTATTGTTAGATGTTTTTTCTTCTTTCTACCATTTGTGTATTCTCCCAGGCTTGTCTGAAAATTTTTCATGTGGACCAGTGATCTGCTGCAGTTTACAAAGATTACATAAATAAATAAATTATGTTCACAAATTTCACAGCTTGATAATTTATAGGTATATACAGAAAGACAACAAACATGCAACACATGGTATGTAAATATTTATGAAAGTAATGTTTGTTTCCTAAGCTACATATTTGCCCCTGGGGATGCAGCTTTGAAAATAAGTACAACAATGAAACAGTAAACATACTTATGGCTACTCACTTCAAGGTTTTCTTTAATTAATGCCTAGTGTTTTCAAACTAAGAATATATTACCTGTGCTCTTGAAGCAAACCTGGGGAGTCCCACTAAAAAACACTTAGGTTCATAGGTTCAGTTGTCAGGTTCATAACCTACTGACCTTCAAAAAGCTTGATCATTGCAACTGCATGTTGTAATTTTCTACTTCCTATACATGAACGGAAATTATTTTGATGGAAGTCAATAACTAACTTATTCTGATGTAAGAGGAAGCGTATTCCATTTTCTTGGAAGATGTTACATAATGCATCTGCCAATTTCTTTTTTGTTCATTCTATTTATCCTTAGTAAAAGTTTGCCTGATATGTTGCTAGCATCCTCAGGGGTGCATTCAAGGATTAGACGTTTAATCAGGATAAGATGCATTGTCTGCAGAGCTGGCAGATAGTTAACTCTAAGTAACCTACAAAAACAGACTATAATAACAATTCATGAAGCCTTTCTAATTAGTTCATTTGTAGCCCTATTATTCTAATAAGTTATTGTACTTTTTTAAGTTGTTTCAGATGGCTAATGCAAAAGTTGCAGAGTGCAGTGTTGCGTTAAACTACTATGGTCACATCAGTAAGTATAAAGTGTTTCAATGATCTGCTTGGAGTGAATAGATATTTTTTAGACTGAGAGTATGCCAGGCTAGAATATGCATTATGGGGCTTTGATAGACATATTTTATTCAAAGTTTAAATTATCACCTTGAGTTGTCTAGAGATCGTTAATGATAGTGTCATTTTTTTTTTGCTTTGACTATTCATAATGTAATCATAATTATTACCTTCTTTGCATATCATTTAATATGCACAGATATAGGGAATTACCAACGACACACTTTGTTGAAGGTTGGGCGTTGGGCTGGCAACTCGACACCATAAAAAAAAACAACTGCCAATCACTAGCGGACCGGAGTTCTGCTGTAGTGACCCCTAACTGGGAAAAGCCGAAAGACAAACAACAACAACAACCAACGACATACAATTATAAAGTGACCAGGGGTAATCTAGAACTAATCCAAAAGCCTGGCACCCACACATGGATGCTTTGCGTAACAAAGTTCACAATAGTCCTTGTGATGTGAAGCCAGGAAGGCAGACAGAAATTATGCATGAGCCTCATTATGATTATACGATGATAATCCCAAGGTTGTTGTTATGTTCTTATATGCAACAGTAGAGTAGAGCCCTGTATGATTTTTGAAAAAGAAATCCAGTTTTGACATTTTTTGTCAGTTATGCATATAGTTGCAGTTGCAAATATAACAACTGTTATCTTATTCTGATGAACTATCTAATTTGTTTGTCTACTGTCCCTATCATGTGCAATAATCTTATTTTAGTTCATTTATGTCAGTGAGGATTTTAATAGGCCAGCTGTAAGAAGTGGACTTTTATGTTTCTTCATACATGAATGCCCATGAACTAGCATTGATGAAAGGCATTTTATTTTATATAAAAAAAAAAAACAAAAATTATTTTGATAACACTTTTATTTTTTTTTTAAAAGGTAAAAGTGTGTGTTTTCTATGAGAGAGAAAAGTAGTGAAACTAAACTTTATGCAAGACAGCACAAGTACATTTTCTGTTAATGCTGTAAAGAAAACATACAAAGTCATTACGAAAGCAGGGGTAATTAGCAGCAGACAGCACAGACGACATAAAACATACATAATGCAGGCAATGGAAAACGAAGATAAGTAACACTAAAGTGTCAATGTTAGATGGAGAGACTGTATGACTTACAATTATAGGACATCAGTGGAAGAGATGGCTAGCCATGGTTAATAACCATGTAGTATATAGAGCAAGGTGATTGTGCTCTGATATCTGGTAAAAGACAAGCCATATAAGTGTTTCTGTAGTGCGAGACCTAATTTTAATGAATGTTAAGACCCCCCCCATTTAGTTAAGTCTGCCAGTACTGATCAGCAAACAACAGTGGCAGAATAAAAAACAAAATTGTTTCTGCCTGCTGACTGTGCTGGTGTGTGTCCCTGGCTTTGTGCAACATAGCAGAGAATGTTACTACTGCCTTTCTGACAATGCTCACTAAGTGCTTTATACCAAAAGACTTAGCTCCTTTTTTCCTGTAATTAGTAGCACATGGACCAGGTAAAGCTCCATACACTACAAAGAATTATGACTGGGTTTTCTATCATAACCCTTTATTGTGTGTATAACAGTATAAAAACAAACACAAAGAAAGAAAGATGACTTAAGAAAAGGTGTGCGAAAGACTATCAAGTGAGGTTGTATACTAATTCAGAAGAGCCCCACTGCGTAGCTGCATAAAAGGATTTCTTTTCGGCTGAGAAAAAAATTGTGGAGGAAGTTGACGAACTATAAAAGGTATATATTTGTAGAAAACATTTGCTGTCCTTGGGTTTCTCCCATAGTCATTTCTCTAAAAGCAAAGAAGGCAACTGAAGTGAGGATTAGCACTGATATGCAAGTAGATAATAGAGCAATACAGAGGAAAAATACTTTGTACTTGTCGCAGATAACATAATAAGTGAACTTAAGTAATAGAAAGAATATTCTCCACAGTGGAATTCAGACGTGGTCAATACCAACTCACATACTGCATTAAGAAAACTGAAGTATCGCCATATTCTTCACAAGACTTGGCCTAATTTGGTAAAATACATTGATATTTGATAGGTTAGCAGAATATCTCTGATTTTCAGTACGTGATTCACCACCAGTTACAAGACATTTAAATGCTGTGGGTAACAGTGTTGCATTATTATACACAAAGCAAGTTAAAAAGAATACGATACATTGAAAAAAAGTACTAAATCAATTATGATAAGTTGGGCTTACATTATACAGAGATAACGGTAACTCTGAGTTAATTTGTTTGTGGGTAAAAGAAAGCCAACAGACCCAGTGCAGATAAAAGTATTTCACAACAGGAGACCGCTTAGAAATTCAAACGTGGTATGAAGCTTATCAGGCATGGCTAACAACACCTATACAGTCATTAAATATTTTATTAGTACCATAGCATGATTTGAAAATTCATGAGGCAATATGTGCATTTTATAAGGTCAAAAGAATAGCAGAGAGGCATTCAACAGTTAAAGAAAGGCTTATGCTCAGATAACATTATGTCTTACTTTGATACCAATTGCAGAACTATCTTTGATGCAGATATATGCAGAGGAGGTAGACACAAGATAGTAACCTGGGAGTAACAGCTTATGCAAATAGGTTCTTATCAAATATGGAGAAATAATTTAGTCAGAAGAAAAGAATAACGCACCTGCAAGTGCTTTCACATTTATAGATTTGGGAATGAATTGCCTAGTAACACAGATGACAACAACCCCCAGTAATTAATAATTAACAGTCCAAAGTCTAAACAACTGGTAAACACAGAGAGAGAGATATTCTCTAAGATAGCAACCACACCAGCGTGCAATGCATTACAGAAATGGAAAAAGATATTAACAATTATTCATCCAGCATCCAGTTAACACCACATAGAAGAGTGAGGGACATGGAAGAGCATCTAAAGGCTATGTATTATTGTGGATTATTGTGCAATATTGTTGAATATGCAGTTCCAAGAGCCGCAACACTTAGAAATAATGAAGAAGAAACAGAGAAAATACTTCTTCTTCTTCTTTCGGCTTTTCCCAGTTAGGGGTCACCACAGCGGATCACCTGTCTGCTCATGATTGGCAGAGGAGTTTTTATGGTGTCGAGTTGCCAGCCCAGCACCCAACCTTCCACAGAAGGCACACACATGCACGCAGTCATGCTTAGGAACAATTTAGAGTGCCCAATCCACCACAGTGGATCACCTGTCTGCTCATGATTGGCAGTGGAGTTTTTATGGTGTCGAGTTGCCAGCCCAGCACCCAACCTTCCACAGAAGGCACACACATGCACGCAGTCATGCTTAGGAACAATTTAGAGTGCCCAATCCACCTACAGCACATCTTTGGGATGTGGGAGGAAACCGGAGCACCTGTAGGAAGCCCACTTGACCACAGGGAGGACATGCAGACTCCGCACAGAAGGTACCCCAGCTGAGGATCAAACCGGATAACCTCTTTTTGTGAGGTGGCAATGCTAGCCGCTGCACCACCGCAGCTGCCCCAGTGCAAAAATGTAAAAGTTTTCCACAAACAGCAAATGACTTATGCAAAACAAAGAAGGTAAAGATACTGAACTAATAAAAGGGTATCAGCAGTGCAAAGCAGAAGTAGTAGATTCTGCTGATAGAAGATGTTCATTGAAGGTACATGCCTGATTAAATTGATATTGTTGCAGAAGTGATCAATTGATGCAGTACATGAAATTCACTGAGCACAAGCATTTCTACTTGCATAAGTTCGCAACTCACACAACAGTGAAGCAACTACCCCACTCATGATAGCTTCCGGTTCCATGTTCACCAGAGAGTATTGGTTGCGCTGTTGTGCACCCTGTGGTCTGACAATCCCCCATTTCCTGCATGTTTCCATTACCCTTGGATTCTGCAGGTGGCAGGTTGTACTTCTGTGAGTCCATTCTACAAACATGCTTTTCAGTACAAGCACCTGCAGTTATTCTCCTCATTGGTGTGCACTCAGAGATGATAACGGGGTGCAGTGTGCACATCAAAGTGTTGTGTCATTATGTGGATTCCATTCGTGCACTACCAAAATGAATTGTATTCTTTACTGCTGCTCATTGTGTTACTCGTTTTCAGTGTATGGTACAAGGAACCCTTACATGTGCAATCCAGGAAACAAGAGAGCTTGTCAGTATCAGTACTGCAGGTGAGTGACCCTCTGCCCTAATTCTGATATGCCAAATGGGAGCTCTCTGAATCCTGCCCTACAGGAGCAAATCAGTGATATTTGTCATAATATTGAACGGTAACACTACAGTGCCCGACTGGGGCTTATGCTTCCTCGTGATGTCCCTATTATCAGTCCTACTTCTCAGCTAATGTTTCTGATTCTTTGAAACTATAAAATTTATGTGATTTTAACTGTATTATTTTGTTCTTTTTATTTGATATATAAAAAAATAAAGTATCGTAGCTCACACAATTTATAGAAGCATTTAACAATTACTTAAACTGCATTGTTGCTGCTTTCTGTCTTGCTCATGTATTGATGTTGAGAGATGGTTCTAACATATGTTTTTTTTCATTGTTTTATTGATCCTTTTTTTTTTGTTCTGGTAGGGCATAGCAGAAGGAGAAAATAGGAAATCAGTGCAGTATGAGGAGGAGCGATAAGGTACAAAAAGACTGGAAAACCAAGTGTCTGTAAGAGTTGGAGAAAAGGAATCTGAATAACACTAGCCAGATAAGCAGGAAGAACAGAGCCATCTTTGGCATAGGTGCTGTTTAAACAATGTTTTGAAACTATATAAATGTTTTATCTGTTTTAACTGTGTGGGATTTCATTCCAGAGTTTTGACACATAATGAGAGTAGGGAGGGTCTCCAGCAGTGTTGAATGTCTTACTGATACATAGTAACAGTTTATTGCTAGAACAACGTTCTCTAGTGGGTGAAT
>NC_056747.1:202800523-202848023 GCF_019279795.1 Protopterus annectens
CTCTTTGCAGAACGTTGTAAGATTCTTTCCCTGGGAGTCCTCCACAATTCTTACTGTAAACCTAATCATCACTCGCACTTGACGTTTGAGATCCTTGGGCCATAAACAATGGCAGGTGTACTTTGATTGGTCAAAGTAAATACAACGCGTGTAAAGCATGTGCACTTGATAACGGATGGCTGTGGTTGTATTTTCTTAACCGTTGCCATTTTGTGTTGCCACTCTGGTCTCGTAAGTCTTCAATTAATCCCCCCAGACAAGATGAGTGCAAAAAGAAAGAGCTATTCTGTCGAGTACAAGAAAGAAATCGTGGAGGAATCCCGGGGAAAGAATCTGATGGCTTTCTGCAAAGAGAAGTTAGATCTCCAAATGGTCCGAAAATGGTGTGCAGTGTACGATAACCTCAGTCAACAGGCCGACAAGGGAAATGCTAAGAAGTGCAAGTGTGGATCAGGTCAGCAACCATTATTTCCTGAGCTGGAAGACATCATCTGTGAATGGATTGCTAACAGGAGAGCAAAGGCTTTGGTTGTCGGCAGGGCTGATATTCAAGCATTTGCCCTTGCAATGACACCACATTTAGAAATATCCCCAGAAGAATTCAAGGCATCACAACATTGGCTGGATGACTTCCTTCAGCAATATGAACTGTCTCTAAGAAGATCAACAACACTGTTCAAGCTGGAAGATACTGAAGTTATTAAACGTGCACTTGCGTTCAAGTCCTTTGTTGATGGCATCGACTTTTCTAAATACCAACTCTCAAACATGATTGCTATGGATGAAACTGCAGTGTTTATGGGCCAAGGATCTCAAACAACAATTGTTCAGAGGGGTGCCTCATCAATCTACATAAGCTACAAAATCACCAAATTCGCCACAGGGGCATCCTACCATAGTCACCACTGTCTCTCACTTGCTGAACTGGGCTGGCTTGAACTCCCTCACCTCCTTCAGTGGTATCAACTCTCACTCGCCTACGAACTAGTAAACCATCCACTAAATGTCCCATCCCTCCAGAATCTACTCCAACTCTATCGCACCACCAGACCACTAAGATCCAGCAACAAAAATCACTTGCAGATCACTAAAGCCAATAACTCTGCTGGTGAAGCACTATTCTCTTGCGCCATAGACAAATTATGGAACTCACTCCCACCCACAATTACCTCCGTACCATCATGCAGCCACTTCAAAACTTTACTAAAAGCGCACCTAAAAACATGCTGGCTATGCCCTTGCAACTCCCACTCTAATATCACCCACCCCATCCAACCACTTCTTTCTCTCCACTCGACTAACTACCTTGATGATAGCAAGCTCAGATGCTCATAAGCCTAGTACTTATTATACAGCAGGAACTTCTCATTGTTACATTTGTTAATGCCTGTTATGTACTTCACAGATAAAGATTCTAGTTGTCTACTGATGTACTATGTTCTTCATCTGTAAATATGTTGTAAGTAATTACTATGTTAAATTGTTAATCGCTATGTAATCCAATGTAACTACTGCCTGTTTATTTTACTGTGGAGCTTTTCTCCCCGGGCCTCCGCTGAAAATGGACCTATGTCCAGTCGGACAGTCCTGGTCAACAAATTTAAATAAATAAATAAATAAATAAATAAATAAATAAATAAATAAATTCCTAGCACGGAGGAGAATAGAGCAAATAATGATTCCCGCAGGAATGACTGCCTCTCTCCAGACTCTTGATATTGCAATAAACAAGCTATTCAAGGACCATTTGCTCATGGAACTCAATGACTACATTGAAAATAGAATGGAGAGAAATCAGCATGGAAACTTTGTGAAGCCTAGCCTGCAACAGGTCGTGACTTGGGTGAAAAATTCATGGGATAAAATCACCCAATGCACTATGAGCAGGCTACTTGGACAAGCAGTGCTCATTTACGGAGAGCTCTATTACTAGGCATGACAGATTGGGGCCAATGGTTCTACAGGAAATGGAGTTGCAAGAAATTCAGGCCGGAATTTGGGGGTTGGAGACTTATGACAATGTCCCAGAAGAAGATGACATGGCTGTATTTGAATACCTTTTCCGTTATCGGGGCAACAGAATGGATTGCTTCTGCTTTCAGTTTTATTCCCCTCCTCCAATACACACGTATTGAGATTTTGCTGCACTTCCTGTTATCTCATTACAGCTGAGTGACTTCTCCAGGCGTTTCTGCAGTTACCTCTTACTGCACCTCTAGGCGTCAGATATTGCTTATTCATATTTGTATTAATAATTCCAAAACCATGCTACATATAAGGTATCAGAATATTTTATCTTGAAGCATACATGATGGCAAACACAACAGTCAATTAGTATTGGTTAGAATTGTAAGGTGATAACTTCATTTTTTAAAGGCTGAAGACACAACCACTGGGAGTTAAAGGCACACACTCAAAAGAGCTCTACTGGAAGGAATGAAATATAGTACTGTGAAAGCCAAGGTGTAGATATTCTGAAGATGAAATAATTTGTTGCATTGTTTATGTAGAATTCTCACACAACTGTTAACATGTTACTTAGAACTGTTGCCCAATAACAGAAAAGTACCAAATAAATGTCAGTTTGTGTACATGAATAAATGTCGATTTTTATACATGAATAAATGTAAATTTGTGTACATGAATAAATGTTGATTTTTGTACATGAATAAATGTAGATTGCTGTACGGAGGGGTAAATAAGGCATCCCCTGATAATAAGCCCTAATGTGTATTTCGGCGGGGGAAAGAGTATAAGACCCAGTCTTATTTTTGGGGAAATGCGGTATATATATATATATATATATATATATATATATATATATATATATATAGGTCCACTTTTTAATTTTGAAAGCCCAAAATCCCGAGTTTTGAGATACCAAACTCAAAACATCGCGATTTTGAAATCTCGAAATTAAAAAGTGCAGCAAAAAAAAAAATAAAACAACTAAAACAATATTTTTGTAGAGGGGCAAGCCCCCCCTGCAACCCCACACCCCCCCGCAACTTAAATATACCATCTCCGAGATCATGTTACAGTGAAGACAATGGTAAGCAGAACAGGAGCATTACCGTTATCTTCACTATGGCGAGATCTCAGAGTTGATATATTTAAGTAGGGGGGTGTGGGGGTGCAGGGGGGCTTGCCCCCCTACAAAAACATTGTTTTAGTTATTTTATTTATTTTTTTCACTTTTTAATTTCAAGATTCCAAAATCTCGACTTTCTGGGATTGGTATTTTGAAAGTCGAGATTTTGGGCTTTCGAAATTAAAAAGTGGACCCATATATATATATATATATATATATATATATATATAGTGTCTGAAATGGACTGGTTATACAGACTGAATCTCTTGTAGGAAAAAAAAATAATAATAGACTTAGTTCATTGTCGCATAGGTTTATTAACTATGGTGTCTAAGTGTCAGTGTTTGTACAGCTCCCCTTTCACACACACACATACACACACACACACACACACACACACACACACACACACACACACACACACACACACACACACAAGCACACACAGGGGCTTATAGTTACTTAGGGCTTGCAATATTGCCCTTTCCACACAGTATTGAAAAAAATTTGGTTTCCCTGTCATTCTGCATTAAATTATTAAAAGATTATCTTCTGCTAGCAGTGCAGAAAATATATTGACTGACAGCTTTGGGTGCCACTAGGCTTGCAAGATTGCCCCTTCCACCCAGTATGGAAAGTCATTGTTTTCCCTGTCATTTTGTATCAGTCTGCATAAAAGTATTTTCTGTTAGGAGGATTTGCATCCTGCAAAAAATATTTTCATTGCAGACAATATATAGACTGACACCTTTGGGTGCCATTAGGTAAGCTGCTACAACCATCTGTAGTAATTAACTTGCTGCCAGTGCTTCTGCTAAAGGAAAAGGACATTTCAAGTGTTAATATACTTCAGGCTTGCTAAAGCTATTATATCTTGATATGCGTGGTTTCCTTACCCACGAGCAGCTTGTTCTTCTTTGAGAAAGTAAACATTTAAACCTACTGCTGCTGTTACTGTCAATGAATACTGACTCATGCTGACAACCCTAGCTGATAATTTGAAAAATATACTATCTCCTATCAATCATACAGCCATTTTTCTTCCCAAACTGAGCTCTGACAAAAGTGTACTCAAGGCATTTATAGCTGCTGACTTGATGAAAATGATTGTTTTAAATACCTAGAAATACACCTCTGTCAGGACTGTCCCACTCCATTCATCCTTGCTCTGCTCAGCCTCACTCCTCTCACTTACCCTACTCCCTATTCCCCCCCACCCCCTCTGTGACCACATTATACCTATGTAAGACCCTCTTGTAACTATATTGACTCCTATCCCTTCGGCCTGTATACCCACTCCATGTCTTTAATAATCCTGTTCCTTCTATTTCATTTCCTGTATTTCACTTCCTATACAAGACTTATTTTGAAATCATCACTTCCTGCTGTTTAATTAATTTTATATCACCACCATCCTCACTTTATCACCTACTTTCCTCTTCTCGAAATAACTATTAATAGTTTTCATTACTGCCCCTGAATATATTGCTCATATATCTAAGTACTCCTCTACTCCTTTAACTCTCACACCTCACATGTTATCTTACCAACTCTAAAAATCCTGGAATCATACCTCTTCTACACACATTATTGGCAAACGCTACTCTGACAAAATTGCATCCAACTTATTTAGCTTATCACCCTATGTCCTTTAGCAATACAAATCTGTCTTCTTCACCACCTACTCTTTCAAGCTTAAATATAAGCCCAAGATGAACTTGTCATTCTGCCCTTTGCTTTACCTACATTACCAAATTATTCCCTATGGAATGATGTACACACAAATCTTGGCTCATACCCCCTCATCTATAATATCCCCTTATCTCTCCTACATCTGAATCCCCAATAAACCACAACCCTCCTCTATAAACACCCAAAGTCTAGTTAACAAAATAACAGAATTCCATTCCTGAATCTCTCATTGCTGTCCTGACATTGTCATCCTCACTTAAAACTGCTTATTTTTGTGATTAATTTCAGGTTAGAAATTATCATTGCCCTATATATCCCTCCAAGTAAAATATCCTTATCCTGGAAGACATCCTTAACTGGGTATCAAATTTCATCTTCTATTAAATTACAATCCTTGGTGATGTTATCATTGACTTGCAGTACCTTTCAACAGACTATTCCTCAAATAGCATCAACCTGTATGGACTTACACAATTTATAACCTCCCATATTCACCACAACAAAACCTCAAATTCTGGATCTATTCTATACTGGATCCTAGTTTCAAATCATAAACAATACAGCTGTTCCAGAACCCTCACAGACTCACTTAGTGAACACTATTACATCTATGTCCAGAGATTAATAAACCACAATTCCAAAGATCGGCTTCTTAAGGAATGCCGTGCCCTTACCAACTTTTCAACTCAACTGGTCCAGTTTTTATAAGTTTCCATTAGATGATGCTGTACTTAAATTCAATTCACTATTTGTCAATAGCCTAAAATGCCTTGCACCAATTAGAAGAAAATGTGTTAAATCCACCCAAACTATCTGGTTATCCCACACTATTCACACACTGACTCAAAACAGAGACAAAACTTGGTGAATATGGCAAAGAAACATATCTCCTGCCCACATTCAAACTTATAAGCATCTTGTAACCTTGCTAAAACTATTATTTAGATCCACAAATAAACCTTATAAAACAAATTTTGGTCCTCTGTTAACAAAATCTGGCACCCTAGAACTTCTATTGCCTCAAATCCTTGTCCAAATAACTCCCCCTTAGAAACTGCTAATAAATTCAACTCCCAGTTTATAAATTCTATTGCAACTCTAAGACTGAAATCCCAAACAAACTCATGATGGCCCTGATGAGGTTTCCACTTTCAATAAACCTCTTTTCTCCTTAAAAACTGTCTCTACATCACATATAAAATATCTACTCAGTAAGCTGAAGCCCTGCTCACCCTCTGCTGAAAACTGTCCTGCAGAATATCTAACTCTTGTAGCTGCTTCCATTGCTTATCCAGTGTCCATCTTGATCAATAGAGCAATTCAAGAATCACATGTTCCATCAATCTGAAAAAAATCTATATCATACCTCATAACAAAAGTGGTAACTCCTCTGAAATAACAAACTTTAAGCCTATCACGATCTTATTCCCCCTCCCTAAAATTCTAGAAAAGTGGATCACTCATACCATAACACAACAATTGCCCTGCTTGATGACATCCTCCAAGCTAGAAGTAATGATAACATGGCCTCTTCCTTGTTTTCAGATCTTTCAAAAGCCTTTAACACTGTCTCTCACTCTAAATTATTCTCTAAAATGTCTGCACTTGGTCTGCCTAATACTGCACTCAGCTGGTTTGCTAGCCAACTTTCTCATCAGCAAAACTCTGTAAAAAAAGCTCTCTATACACTCCTCCTCTTTGATATTGAAAGTAATCTACATACCATTATGGGGTTGTGATATTAAGTTATTGACTGAAAATGAAGAGATGCACTGAATATTGAGAATGAGACCACATATACCCCCTGGTCTGAATGGTGCTTTCACTTTAAAACCATTTCTCAGATATCTGCATGAGCAAGCTTAATTGTTTGATTGTTTAACTGGTTTTTAAACATGTGACCTTTTAGAGTTTTAAATACAAGTTCAGTTTGTAAGTTTAACATTGCCTGATGAAGCCTGTTGGCGAAAGTTTTATACTTGCCCAATAAACTGACTTACTGTTTCCAGCATCTTGTTTTTATTTTTGAAGTTTTATTTCTGATACTCCTCTTTCCTCCCCATTAATACCAGTGGGACCTAAGGATCTATCCTTGGGCCTCTTCTCTTTAACATCTTTATTAGCAACTTACATTCATCCTCCCAACAGGCTTCCCTCATCCAATATTTCAATGACTCCACCCTCATCTGCTCATCAAACACTCCCCTAATAGACTCCCTTACTCAAAAGGCCTTTAACTCCATTGAGCACTGGCTCTGTGAAAACCAACTCTTCCTAAATCCCAGTAAAACCAAGCTCCTACTATTTCTCCCCAAATCTCTAACACCTCTCAAAAGCAGCTTCAAAATAACTTCTCTCAGTCACTCAGATATAGAAGTCATATCTTATACCAAGATAATAGGTGTCACAATCAACAATTAACTGAAATTTGATCTTGATATGCAACATTTTATAAAAACACATATGCTCTACAGAGCCAAAATTTGTCACTAACTGCTCCAGAGTCACAATGGCAAACACATACCTTCTACTTTCTCTGCTATATGCTTCACCAATTCTTAACCAATATTCAAATCTTCCTCATCACAAAACTACAACTTTATTATGACAAGATAGCTGGATTTAAAACCACTCTGTCATATAAAAGTCATCACTGCTCCGAAAACATTCAGCCGTCTTGAGTTACCTAACTACCTCAAGTACATTCAGCTTCTTTTTGCCCACAGAATGATACATAATCCTTTCCACTGTCCAGCCATCAGGAACACTAACAGTACCTTTCTAACAGCTCATTTCTGTTATCTGAGAAACAACTACTTGAAACCAATAAACCTAAGAAAAATATAGGGCATAGCTTGTACTTCTATGGAGTAGCCAAAACCTGGAACAAGATTCCTATGGACATTCGATTAACATCTACAAGTCCCATTTTTAATCATAACTAAAACAATACAACTCCAGGATCTGTACTTGCCTTCCCCCAGGTTAAATTGGCCCTTTACTATATTTTGCCCTTCTCATATTCTTTCTCTTACTCCTTCTGCCTTCTCTCTCTTCCCTTTCTCTTCCATATTCCTTCCTCCTTGGAATCTAGAGTACATCCATTATCTCTCTTACTGCTATTATCGCCTACCCTTATTTCTCTCTTATTTCCTTCTACAGCATCATCTTTACATCTTCTTTTATAGAATCATAGGAGGTAACTAGGCTAATGGCCTGTGGCCCCTAAAAGCCTAGCCAAGAGTTTATCCCCAAAAAGAAAACCTCTGTCAGCACCTGTCACCCCTGTCAATGAGGGACACAGGTGGAATCCCTAGGACAAATTTGTGGTTTCCAATCCACTCATCAAGGTTGCTCTTGAAGAGGGTCAGCGAGGTACTCTGTTTGATGTGTATGGGAAGTCTATTCCAGAGACAGGGCATTCTCTGGGAGACAAACCTGTCTCTCCAGCAGGTTTTGTTGATGTTGCATATTAGAGTCAGGCCTTCCGAGCGGGTAATGTGTGAGGAGTTAGACTTGCAGATATGGAGCATCTCTAGTAGGGCAGGGTCCAAGATTGACTTGTAGGTGAGACACAGATCACCTCTGAGCAATCTGTACGATACCAAGCAGAGTGATAGTGATTTGAGCCTATCCACATAGGACAGGTGTTTAAGGCCACGGATTCTCTTTGTGAGGTATTTCTGTGGCTTTTCCAGTTGGTGCAGATGTTTATAGAGGTACATACCAAATGAGGCATTATACTCAATTATTGGTCTAATGGGGCAGGAGTACAGAGAGGTAATAACCTCCTTTTCTGGATGCAATCCCTTTACTTATATGATGAACCAAGTGAAAGGCTTTTCTGACCACATGAGGGTCGAATGTGAGATTGTTATCAACCTAAGTACCCAGGTCTCTCACCACAGGTTGTGTGTTTAGGGGGTTGCTGTTGATGTGTAATCAATAGGGGCTTTGTTTTTGCTGAATAGTATGATGATACATTTTCTTGTGTTTAACTTGAGGCCATGACTTTGGCACCCATCATTAGTTGCTATGAGACCCTCTTGCAGTATGTTAATATCATTTCAGGAGTCAATGACAGCACTCAACTTACAGTCATCCGCAACCTTTGTCAGCTACAGGCTTTTTGTCTTTGCCTGGACCTCTGAGAAGTAGATGCCAAACAGTAGGGTTCCCAGGACAGATCCCTGGGGAACTCTACTGGTGACAGGTCTACTATCAGAGGTGGAGGCACCTATTTTGTCCTTGAGGGTCGTATCGGTGAGCCAGTTGGCCAGCCACCAGATGAGATAGGGATTTACGCCAAGTTGTGTTAGCTTTTGCCCTCTTCTTAAACACCTTCCTTTGACCTTTCCTAACCTATAATGTTATCAAGTTTCTGTTTCTGCACCTCCTGTACCTTATTACTTCTTCTTTCTCCATAATATTGAAATATATATAAATCTATGTCTCTCTCTCTCTGTTTATCTATCTATCTACCTATCTATCTATCTATGGGTCTACTTTGATTCACGAAAATCTGTGGTGGTGCACTTATGGTGTTTTTAAGTTGTGTATGGGTGGGGAGCTTGTTGATGTAGATCGCAGTACATCGAGGATATCAGAATATTCCCTTTTCACCACTGTAGTTCGATCTCGGAGTTACTATATATAAGTAGTGGGAAGGGGTATGGGGGTGCAGGGGGTCTTTCTCCCCTATTTACATGTGTTTAGTGAATTTTTTTTTTTATTTTTTGTTTCAGTGTCAGTTTTCGTGAAAGTGCATTTTGAAATAAATGCAGTTTCGCAAAAACGGACTCGTGAAATTGCAGTTTGGTGACCTATTATTTTGATCTGTCAAAGTAGACCCATATATATCAGAATGTCGAGTTACTGAAAACTCGAACTTCATATGGTCGAGACCATATGATCGCGTTTTCAGAAACTGGAAATTGTGAAGTGTTAAAAAAAAAAGACAAATTTGGTTTAAGATAATTTTTTTTTGCATGTGGGCAAGTCCCCCTGCACCCTCCCTGCTTAAATATGCCATCTCCGTGATTGCACTATAGTGAGGAAATGGGAAATCTCCCATTCTACACTTCTTGCATGCAATGTGGAACAGGAGATTTCCCTTTTTCCCACTGTAGCGTGATCTCGGAGTTGGTATATTTAAGTAGGGGGGTGTGTGGGGGTGCAGAAACGATGTGTTTGACTTATTTATTTTTTTATTTTACTTTGGAATTTCACATTTCTGGAAACTCATTCATATGGTCTTGACCATATGAAGTTCGAGTTTTCAGTAACTCGACATTCTGAAGTGAAACCGTATATATATATATATATATATATATATATATATATATATATATATATATATAGTCACTTTATAATCTCGAAATACTGAAACATAAAATTTCAGTATTTTGAGACTATAAAATTGAACTTCCGAAATAGCGAAACCCGATAATCGTGAATTCGGAAATGTCGAATTTGCGGTTTTGGTGGTGCGCTACGTGACATGGGATGTTCTGTGTGCCTGATTTATGTTTGGTATGGGGTGTGCCTTCTGTGTGGAGTCTGCATGTCCTTCCCGCGGTTGGGTAGCGTTTAAAAGACATGCGTGCGTAAATGGGTGTGCCTTCGTTGAAGCTGGGTGTCAAGCTGGCACCTCGGCGTTTCGTAAAAATCTACTGCCAATCATTAGCGGACCGGAGTTCTGCTGTGGTGACTCCTTACTGGGAAAAGCCAAAAGACAAACAAACAAACATGTGGATATGGTTGGAGATTAAGGTAAGTGAATTTTTTTAATGGGTTTTGGGTAGGGATTTAAGTGTATGCGAGTGTGTTTGGATGTTTTAGGTCTGGGTTAGGACAGGTAGGTAAGAGTATGAGTGTGTAAGTGTTTAAAGTGGTGGTGTTTGTACAGTTGTGATGTGTGTGTGTGAGGGGACTATGTAGTGTGTAGTGGTGAGTTTTCTGTCTTTTTCTGTTAGGTGCGACCTTGTGGTTAATATATATAAGTAACGAGGGTGTGGGGGGCACAGCCCCCCACATGGGAGGTGCAGGATGCATTTTAACATTTTGTGCTAAAGCATTGGTCTTGTCAGAATGGGCAATGTCACGTATACGTTGAAGAATTCTTTCTTAAAATTGGCGATCTGTCTTCCCTATATTGAAGGCATTGCAATGTTAAAATGCATCTTGCACACTCCTTTAAGTTTATGGTGCTGCAGTTGATTCCTGAAAACATAAGGGGAGGCAATGTGCAGAACTGCACTGAAGTTGCTGAAATTGATTGGCGCATCACTTACTGATCGTGAACCTGGACTTAATGGTGTGGTACCATTAAAACCTATTCTAAAGACCAAACATTTCAAAACCTGTCCCTGATTTTCTCAGTTAGTTTTGAGTCAAGGAAAATTATGCACCTTCCCCCTCCACTGCCCCCCCTTTCTTCACTAATTTTATTGGCATGAACTGGAGAGATTGGCTCATATATGCACTGTGATTGCTATAGGCTGTTCCATTATGGTTCATGCACTGTGAATAAACAGCCCTTTATGTGACAAAATTCATCTCATTGAAACAGTGTTAATTCACCACATCATGTTTTATTATTATATTTTTTGAATCCATCTGAAGAAAGAGGACTGGTATCTGCTATAGCAGAGCAGTGTTTAATTTGAAAACAAACACCTAATGGAGTGATGTTTTAATTTACACTTGAAGTTTTTCCACTGACTGTATTCTAGGAAGGTTGTAACTTTACCATCTTGTCCTGATAGGATTTTTTTACCTCTGGCTTACACTGGAGATGTCAGTTTGTGTGAACTTCTTGATTGGTTAAACCTTCCTTAAATGGAACATTTTTTTCAGTTGCAACAGGATTTGAGGAAGAGAAATCCTGAAAGAGCTTATCCATCCTGAATGGTGCACCTTTTTGTGTTTTATATATTTTACTACAAGGAAAATTATTTTTATCGAGAGTTCATTTTATTAAAAGATTTCAAGAGTTTTTGGATGTCCATGGTGGTTTGTTCATGATTTATTCACAGGATTGCCTTTTCCTTCACGGAACACCTTTAGCTGCTAACAGGTTTGTTTTGGACTGTTTTGCTTATAAGTAGGGCAGGTTTATTTATTTGTATTGTTGTGTTTGTGTGTGTTTTGTTTGTTTGTCTGTTTGTTGTAATGTGGGGAGGCCGGTGTATGTGTTGTGTGGTGTATAGTGTGCTTACATTCGCTGTTTTGAATTTCGCGGTTTTCAGGTTTTGGTGTTTTGGTTTTTTGGCTTTATAGTCTCGAGATACTGATATTTGATATTTCAGTATTTCGAGATTATAAAGTGAATCTATATATATATATATATATATATATATATATATATATATATATTCTCTGCCTCTGATATAATCATGCTTTTTTCTTCTATTGGTTTCATTTGTATAATTTATTGCAACTTCTTTTATGTTTCCAAAATGTATATATATATATATATATGGTTCTATATATATATATATATATATATATATATATATATATATATATATATATATATATATATGTATATGCATTTTATATTATATGTCTTATGGAGAGTTTATTTTAAGACCTCCACTGCAAAAGGGACTTATGCCCAGTCGGACTTTCCCATTAATTAAATGTCAAATAAATAAATTTAAAAAGTATGTGGAAAATTAAAAATCCTAATCACATTGTGTGATGTTTGCTAAGGCCATACTTCAGTGGGGGTTACTACGTTTGTTTATTGTCTGCTGTCTTACAAAGTTTGGCTACTAGTAGCTTGCTTGCTTATTTCTCTGGCTCTCTTTACATGTTGGAGTTTTTCTTGAGGTACTCGATCTATCCACCATGCTCAGCTCAACTCAGCTCATTTGCAGTCAAAGGTCGTTTCTCAGTCTGAGGTTGTAGTCCATGAAGAGAAGCTTTTATAGTACTTCAGGAAGCCTGCTTCATTATAGTTTTACAGGTTCATAGGTAAGAACTAGGTTATCTGTCATGTGGGCCATTTTAAGTCTAGCCAGTTTCCCTTTTGGTGTTTTGAATTGACCTATCCTTTTGGTGTTAGATAGGCCTTATTCATTCCATGATCGATAATTATACATTACCCCTAGTGCTAATAACTGAAATCATACCATAGATAGTTTGAGGGGACCCATTGATGGGATAAAGCATTTAGGAGCTGCCTCTGTCCATTAGTAGTACAGGGGGCAGTCCTGGGGTAAATTTTCTATTATTCATCCATGGATCCAATTGCACTTGAATATGGACAGGGATGAGCTTTGTTTTATGAGGATGGGAAGGCTGTTCCAGAACAGTGTTATCTCCTGTGAGATATACCTGTCTGTCCAAACCATTATTTTAATGTTGCAAAATGGGTTTAGATCCCCAGACCAAGTATTTCTGTTGGCATTTGACTTGCTGATGTGCAGTAGATCCATCAGTATTAGGCCAGAAGATCCCTTGTATGTCAGACACAAGTCACCTCTTAACAGTCTGTATGACACTGAGTATAGTGTTGAGTTTTGTGGCAGTCCATACAGGACATATTGTTTAGGGCTTTTATTCTTTTAGTAAAGTGTCTCTGTGGGCATTCTAGTTGTTGCATGTGTCTGGAGAGGTACACATCAAATGGGACATTATTCTCAATGATAAATTGGCCTAATAAAGGCCGAGTAAAAGGGGAACAATAACATCTCTAGATCTAAGCACAATCCCCTAGTTTATAAGATGTACAGTATAGAAGGACTTTCTTACAACAGTGTACACATGTTGGTTGAAAGTTAGCTCACTGTCCACATTAGGTTCAAAATCTGAAACAACTAAGTCAATGCTTAGGGGCATATTGTCAGTGGGGTAGTATCGTGGGGTCAATGACTTCTCAAAATATATGATAATGCATTTTTAGTATTGAGTTTCAGTCCATGATTCAGTTATCTGCTTGAGACAAAACTTCTTGCAGGACAGCTAAGTGATTTGGGAATACAGTGACTGTGCCTATCTTGCAGTCATCTTCAAACTTAGTCAACCTGGGCCCTTTGAATCAGAGAAGTAGATGCCAAAAAAAGGAGGTCCAAGCACTGAACCCTGGATGACTCCACTGGTATCTGGCCTCTTTGTGGAGGTAGCTTATTCTATTTTGATCTCCTGCACCCAATCTGTGAGACAGTTAGCAATCCAGCAGGTGACACAGAGGTTTATTCCTCCTTTATTTTCTACTATGCCTGAGTGGGGTATTGTGTCAAAAAGTTTTGGCCAGGTTGAGGTATGCAGTATGCACCATATTACATTCATCCATTGCTTTGGTGAAGTTTTCTAAAAAGTCCACCAGGCTGAGTAAACATGACCTGCCCTTGACTAATTCACACTGAGACAGGTCCAGTGTTTGCAGATTCCCTTTGGCCTTATTGATTATTTTGATGATATGTCCTTCCATGCCTTTGCATATGAGGGTGGTCAGACTTATGGGTTTGTAGTTGCCTGGGTCAGTGGAAAAGCCTATTTTATGCAGTGGAATGACTTTGGCTGTTCTTCATTTGCTAGGTTGAAATCCTGTATGGAGGCTTAGGTTGAACTGTGTTGTAAAATTGTTTAGGCTTGTACTTGTATCATTTCTTTGTGTTGGCTTGTTGTGTTCAGTTATTAAACTCCACCACAGTTAATTTGTGAATTGTAAATAATTTTCTTGTAATCCTCCTTAATCCTTTTTCAGCAATAGACACCTGGCTAATCTTAAATGATGGGCACTGATTACATTGGCTAGAGTCTGCAATTTAGACTAAACTCTATCTGAATCTCTGTTCTTTAGCAGTTTAGCAAGAACTATTGTGGTAGAGTGTCTACTAAAAATGGTTTAACTGGTTCATGCAAAGGGTTAATTTCCTGTTTTGTATTGACAAGTACTGGAGAGGTAGTGTGATGCGCTGCGAATATTTATAGTTCACCAGTGTAAAAGTAACTATTTTGATAGTGTTATCTTTGTACATTTGCTGCTTACACTGTGTTTCTGTCCTGCCAGATATGTGAACCATTGCAGTATTAATTACTTAATTTCTGTCAAAATATTTATGTTTTTTTAAGTTATACTATTATTGGCACTTGGCAAAGGCTGTGTCTATCAGACTGGTTTGGCTGGTGTTGCAGCAAAGCTTTTTTTCATGTGTTTTGCATCTGATTTTTTTAAAGGCAGGTATAATGACAGGTGATAGCCACATGGGTGGTAAATTGTTCTACATTTTACAGTTTGTACAATAATTTCTGAATGTTGAACAGGTGCCAGATTAGCAGAGTTTCTGGTTTGTGTTGCTAAGAAAATTAAGTTTAACATACAACTATATTTATTGCCTCTGTAAATGCTGTATAAATGACAGCAGAAGAAATGTATTTGGAGAAGCATAATACATTGATTTGTTATCAGTACAGAAGTCAATTTTGTTTGCATCAATGCATTTTAGAGCTGTATTATTACTTCTGCAGAATGGATAGGTCCATTTATTGCCAGTCCAAAACCCTACATGAAAGCACAGATCCACTGCAACATAAAAGTATTTAATTTTATGTTTATGTTTTAATTGACATCCAGTATGAGACGGTAATGAAGAAACTCTTCAGGCTAGAGCTTGACCGTACAGGTATCATGCAGTTATTTGTCTACTTATGAACTTGCAGATACAGTAAATATTCTCGCTGCTAACACACCTGCATGTCATCCTTCTTTAAGAATGACTGATGGCTTGGGTAGTGCTCTGGACTTTGTCCATTATTTTAAAAAGCTTACCTTTTAGGATCATTAGCTATGGGAGAGTACACTTCAGGTGTTTCTGGATATTAGCACCAGAAGGATCACCGTACACTTTTGAATCTGTTTTTTTTTTCCTGAGTCTTTTTCTTCCCTATGCCTGCTGACTGCTGTACTTCCTCCCGGTCAGAAGCCCATTCATTTCTCCATATTGGGAATCCCCAGCTCATGGATAACAGTCAATCAGTGGAGCTGACATTCAGATAGCCATTGAGATGGTTTGTGTCATTGTTTACATCTACTGATGCAGGCTATGAAGGTGTATTTAATGGACCTAACCTCATTCTTGGGTGGCTGACGTGTATTCGTATAACCTAAAGGGTGTTCTATGCCCTCCCTGCATGTCTGCATGCCTTCAATTCATGCTAATGACAGCTACTATTACTGGCTTGGTAGAGCCATGCCTATATCCTCTTGTAATTAGTCTTTCATTTTCTGCAAAACTCCATTTGCTGCTGGCAGAATGGCCAATGGGTACCACTTTTCTACAGGATGGGCAAGCTCATATCTCTCAACCTTGCAAAATCTTGGCAGATAGAAAGAGAAGCACATTCTTATTTTTCAAAATAGAAGGTCTTTGTGTAGTAGACCCTACATAGTTATTGGTAGGGATTATTCCTATAGACTTAATTTGTTCATTTAAAAAGACATGTACCCTTCCATGGGTCTGACTTTATGAAGGACATAGTAAATCTAGCAGGAGCAACAGTACGTCTGAGTGCCTAAACTATAGCAGCTGAGAGATATTGGCAAGTTGGTACCAGCTACTATCCCATCCTCCCACAAGCGTCTGATCTGATATTCATACTTGGGTTTTCTGTCATTATCAGGGCTTTATACCTCTATGCCAAAGAGTCAAGGGCATCTTGTAGTTTTAAATTAGTATCTCAGGTATTCCGTGAATATGACAGTTGCATCCAGTGATCCAACCAAATGACAGGGTAGCCACTGTTAGAATAAAATAAACTCTTTATTCAGTAAGTGCTTTCATGGTGTTTGAACACCACTTCTTCAGACCTTTAATAACCATACTTGTAACATTACATCTATATACCAAAACCAATACAAAACAGCCTATCAAAACACTTCTCCTATTAAACAAAAAATAATTGGTCCATATAAAAGGCATACTACACCTTAAATGAACCTGTCCCTACCTTGCTAAAACACATTATGATATACAAATAAAAAAACTATATATATATATATATATATATATATATATATATATATATATATATATATATATATACACATATATATAAAAAACTATGTTCATATAAATAATATATATTCATATGAATCTTTAACTTTCAAAAAGTTTTTGCAACATACATGAAAATGCACACTTATGGATAACATAACAATACTGAAGGGCCCAAGGGGCATGGGCTGCACTTGGTATAACTACTTACAAAGTGTCCTATTTCGTAATATAGGCATGATAGGAATCCTATCATTTAAGCCTCTGCCCCCTATCTGCCTGTAATCTAATGATCCATCTAGTCTCTGAAGTCTCTGTCTTATTAATTACGTCTTCTCCCCTTTAATTTTCCCCTTACCTTCTCTGTAACTAAAAATCTAAATATGTGTAGGTGACCTTCAAGGAATATGTGTTTTGCTAACGCATTGGTTGAAGTTGAATTCTTAATATTCAGTAGATGTTCTCTTATCCTAAACTGAAATTCCCTATTTGTCTTGTCTACATAACCATTTTTAATATTCTCTATGAATATATTCATAATCCAAATTTGATTATACAAAAGTATTTGACATCTTATTTTCCATATATTTTACAGAAAACTATTATTCTAACAATTCTATCCACTTCCACCTTTGTTACATTTCATAATAACCATATACAATTCCCTTTATATCCATTAAAAAAAATCTACACTAAGATAATCATAAAATAATAATAATCTAACCTCCTCAACCTTTTTTTTACATTCTAGAAAAAAATGTTCCATAGTTTCTTTCACTTTTCAATGAGCAAATTTTTGCTTATTTTTCAGATTTTTTGGAAGAGTAAGTTTTTAATCATAAGTCTCCATAAAAATATCTTGACTATCTAAAACATTAATAAAGTTTGATGATCTTTCTTTGATGGCTTCTTTAATATTTTCATTTTCATCTTTCCAGATTTTATTGTAATTATATTTTTCCATTATTTTTTCATAGTGTTCTTTTCTATTTTCAGTTGCATTCCATTTAATATTCCATCTTTTAATTAAATCAAAATATCATTTTTCTTTTTTATCAAAATCCCCCTTCTTGTTTTTTTGAAAATATTTTCATATCTTCATCAAGTACATGTTCTTGTTTATATCATTCATGTCACTTCTGTTAATTTGTTTCTGTACAATATTTTCAGACAGTGCTGTTAAATATTAATGTTATACTTTTTGTGGATCTTTCTTTCCAGAATCCTAAAAGCAATGACTTTTTGTTATTGTACTACACAACTACTGTATATTGTGAAGTAAAAATGTTGTTTAAAATTTGTTTACTTGTTTTGGAATGTACTGGAGCTTTTCTCCCTGGGTCTCTGCTGAAAATGAGCTCCTAGCCCAGTCAGACTTTCCCAATAAACAATTGTAAAATAAAATAACATAAATAAATAAATCTTTCCCATAAAACTTTATAAACAATATAATTTCCATCATGAAATTTCTTCATAATCCATTACAGATGTAAAGAATCTAAATACACTATAGTATTATTTAAATCATTTCCATCCTCCTCTTATCTACCATACAGAATATATCTTTTAACCAGATTTAATCTTGAACCACATGTAAGGAAAAATATTAACTCCAACAAAACTTTTTCTAAATCAATCAGAAAAACACAAATACCCCCTGACATAGCAGTAGTGCAGTGGTTAGCATTTTCACATCACATGAAAGAGGTTCTCCAGTTCAATTCTCATCTGGGGTGCCTTCTGTTTGGAGTCTGTATGTCCTTCATGCATTCCCATAGGTTTCTTCCGGGTGCTCCGGTTTCCTCCCACATTCCAAAGACATGCATCTGGAATGTTTCTCCACTGGCCTCAGCTAAAAGTGGGCTCTGTCCCATTCTGACTTTCTAGGTAAACAAATGTTAAATAAATAAAAATAAATATATGTATAAATTAAATAAACAATCTTCTTAAAGACTACATTAAAACTTCTCCATATCTCAATTAAAATTTTTATTTATTTAACTTCTCATTTCATATTTCTTTGCATCTTTCTTTTTTACCAAAAGCTATACCTAACATTTTTTCTCTGTTTTAGAAAAATAAATACAACTATTTCTAACAGTATCACCAAAACCTTTAATTTTTTCTTTATTTATATTTAATCCTACTTTCTAATATGCATATCCATGTTCCACATTGCTGCCTTAACTCATCCTATATTGTCTTCAATTATATTTTTGTACTTATCCTCAAATATACTTTTAGTTCACCTTCAGTCTTGTCAGATGTCATAAATTGTAGTTTAACTCTTTAAGTTTCAACAGAGCATTTGTCCCTTTAACCAAATATTTGTTTGATGGCGTATTTATTATTAAATGTTATTACAAACTTTTATGCCTTTTCATAGTCCTCAGATGTAATTTCACAAAAAGATTCAGAATGTATATGTATGAGAGCCCTCACATGCTCAGTTTTTATCCCTTAAGGTACAACATGGTCCCACACATAATATTTATAAGAAATATACTGCTTTAGTTGTATTTCCCTTTATACAGATAACACTGCAGCATATGTTTTGTCCATTTGTCACTCCTTTCTTCACAATTTCCCTCCCAGCTTCAGCTTCCATTCCACTCTCTGTATTCTTATCCATTTCATTTGAAAAACACTTTTGTACAGTATCATCCCAAGTTACAACATTTTCTTCATTAGTTTCATGCTCACCTATCATTCTCACCAGTCTCTAAGTCTCCAAACCTCCTTCATCAATATTATAAACGTTCAAGTGTGGTGTATCCTACAACATGGTATTTCCACTATCCAAACATATTTTATTTTAAATGCCACTCTCACACCCCCATAACTAGCTTCTCCTCACTTGCATGTTCTAGGTCACTTCCATTTTTTGATGTTCATCGTGCTATCCCTTCCTCCATCTCCATCCTCTCTTAATCACACTTGCAGCTATCTTCTAGCCTGCCACAATGACAAAAAGAGTAGCGGTCCTCTTATTTACAACATATTTACATATTTACAAATGTACAAATATATAGAAATACACATTTGTACACACATTTATAATTTTCCATACAATCACATTAAATTTTCATCCCTATTAGATCTTCACTCATTTTTCTATAGCCACCATCTAATTTTACTAGTGGCCTGCGAAAGACATGCGTGAATGGGCGTGCCTTCACTGAAGGTTGGGCATCGGGCTAACAACTCGGCACCATAAAAATCGACTGCCAATCATTAGCGGATCGGCGTTCCGCTGTGGCGACCCCTAACCGGGAAAAGCCACAAAAACAAACATTGTTCTGAAGATCCATTTACCATTAGATTTAATTTCTTTTATCCTTTTATTCCATATAATCTATATGACAACAATAACTTTTTTATCTATTGTTTAACATATTTACTTTTATTCATATACTATCCATATTTAATCATATCCACATTTTTATCCACTTCTTTTATATCTTTGAAAAAAATCTTCTTTACTTTTCCCATAACTTTTTACTCTTTTGCATTTCAAAAACACATATTCAGTAGTTTTGTCTTCTTGACAATGTAAACATATTCTACCACTTTTCTTTTTTATGACATATTTACTTTCACTAGTATTTTATCTATTACAAATCTCCACAAAACATCTTGACATTCTACTTTCTTATTACACCATTTGCTTCTTATTTTTATAGCTTTCATTCTTCACATTAGATTTTCCCACAGTTTTATGTTTTATGATTACATTCTTATAAATACTGTTCTTCCTTTTTTCTATGTCATCAATTTTTATTTTCCACAAAAAAATTTTCTTTATAACATTGTATTTCTTCATTTATACACTCTTTTCTCCTTTACTTTTTTTTTACCATACCTCCATTTTTTCTTACTTATATTTATACAGTTTTACTACTAATCTCTCATTTAGCACTGGGTTAATTAACCCTAAACCTCCTTCTTCTTTATTTACATACAGAAATCCTCTGATTAGTAGGTTTAATCTAGAATCCCCACAAAAATGAAAAAAATACCAGCAATAATTCCTTTTTAAATACTGTTGGCAACATAAATATGCTTGCTAAATATACTATTTTCCCCATCAATACTGAATTTAATAAGCCTTTTTTTCTGAATGATACTTTATATGTTCTCTAGGAAAGACAAATTTGTTTTATTTCTTCTATTGCTTTTTCCCAATTAATTCTACTTACATCTTTATTTCCAAATGTTATACTTAACCCAGAAATTTCATTCATTGTAAAATATATACCCCTATCTTTACTACATGACTTAAACCTTTACATTTCTCTTTATAGGTGATAGGGATGGCTTTAAATAGATACTCATTTATGGAAATTATTACTTCTTTTATCCAAATTTTGTTTTTTGAAATTATGATGTCATCTGCACATGCTAACATGACTGGAATTCTTAATCCTTCATTTTATACTATCACATTCCTAACTAATGCTAAGATTATACAACTCATTGGGCATCCCCGTCTTACACCAATCTTCATATGCATCTCTTGGCTTAACCAGCCATTTACAAGTATGTTTACTTTATTATTGTTATAGACTGACATACATAATTTCCTAACTATCTCACTTATGTTACATTCTTCCATTATTCCCCATAAGATTTCATGTCCAATTGTATCAAATGTTTTATTAAGGTCTCCTATCATGACTTTCACTTATTATTTTCTCTTCATAATATCATCCACAATCTATCCATCATTAATAATTCTTGACATCCCTTTCCCTTTATGATATATATATATATATATATATATATATATATATATATATATACACACACACACACACATCTCTCTCTCTCTCTCTCTCTCTACATATATATATATATATATATATATATATATATATATATACACACACACACACACACACACACACACACACACACACACACACACACACACACACACACACACACACACACACCACATACACATATATACCTTCCATAATATTTTCCATTTAGTTTTAAATCTCTTTTGTAATATTTTCCTAAACATCTTATAATCATTATTATTCAATATTTTTGGTCTGCATTTTTTAATTAAATAACAGAATAACACAATAACCAGAGGGTCTCATAGCACGGCAGAACAAACTTTAATGTCAGTAGGCACTTTCGCAGCTCAAAGCTGCTTCATCAGACCATTAAAAGACTTAACATAAAAATCATTTAAATAGACACAATAAAATTCAAACACACAAATCAAAACACATAATCATATCATGATAGAGATTGCTAAAACACAATAAGACTGGTATCTAGGATACATTACACAGAGCTCTAAACAATTAAAGGCACTACACCTAGAAACTGCATTTAAAAATTATACTTAAAAATAAAACAAACTCATATTTATAGCTGTCTAGGCTTTAGTACAGGCTTCAGACAAACCTTTCCATTCAAATTCAGGTCTTTGCCTGTAACTTAATTATCCAATGTAGCTCTTTCTCTTCAGTGGCATTACTAAATTCACCCATCCTGACAGAGAGATCCAATATATTAATGACCAAGAAGGTAAAAGAATGCATTACCCCAAATTGGGCCACATGTCTAGCTAAAGTGCTGGTTTCATCTAACTGTCTCATATGCCCAATATGTTCCCTAATACATTCTTTGTGGCTGGCTCCTATTGGTCTTACCCATATAAAAGGAAAAGCATGATATATATTTCACCAGATAAACAGAGATTTTCTGGTTATTTTATCATTTTGTTATTGCTTATTGGTGGAACTTTTTATCGGCTCACTGTTTCTTATTTCTGTTTACATTTTTTAATTGTTTTCTGTCTTCCATATACATTTAAGTATTCCACTACATAAGGCCTTTTATATATCATTTAGCCATTTATTCAAAATCTTAAAAACATTTTTTTTGCCAGTCCCTTAATTTTTTTTTACATTTCATACCCTTTTCCATCTGGTTCTGCAGTCGAATCTATATTTACTTGTTCTAATATTTTATCTAGATCATTTAAAGAAATCTCTTTTTCCAACTCTTTATTCTCTTCTTTCTTTTTTCCATTTTTTTGCAACCTTCTTTTATTCTTTAAACATTTGTTGTACATATTGTACTACACTATTCATAATCTTTTACTGAGTTTTTCTATTTCTCCTTTAACTTTTTTTTTATTTCTCTCATTATATTACCACCTTCCTTTACTAATCTGCTTAAGTAACTCGATACTTCTCTTTTTCCTTGTAAAAATATCTTTGCTTATAAAACAGATGTATTTTTTTCTTGCTTTTCATATAATTCTTTTTCTTTTTCTTTGTCAAAGTACTTTCTGTCATTATATTCTAAATCTTCCAATGTATCACTATATGTTCTTTTATATTTTCTTTCTCTATGTTTCTCACATTATATTGCCACTGTAAAAATATTTTTTTATATTTTTCCTTAAATAACATCCACTATTCATGCCAAATTTTATAATTTTTCCATAACTGCATTACTAATATCTTTCCTTCTTCATTCCATGCTTTCTCGTTTATCCTTTTTATTCTTTAGTCCATTTTTTATATATTCATTTTTTCCCTTTATCTATAGCCATATTGCAAAATAATCAAAAATCTTTTTTCAACTACCTCCCTTTCTCCTATAACTAAACCTTATGACACTATAAAATAATCTATTTCAATTCTATACATACCCCTTTTGTAAGTCAATGATTTTTTGTCCAAAAGTTTTAACTTACCACATCTTATAATGTCTAACATTTTTCTTATATAGTTTCCTTTTTTTTACATTTGCTTCTTAAATCACTATTAATCTCCTGTTATTATAATATTCATATTTATCATATTTATCACTGTATAGTTTAAAATTTGATGAAATAAACTTTCCCTTTCTTTATAATTAGTATAAGCATATAATGTTATAATTCTATATACTTGTTCTTTGCATTTTAAATCTACAATGGTTAATCTTCCCATTTTTACTAAAGTTACATCTAATACTTTTACTGTATTTCTACAGAATACTGCTATTCTTGAGCATCTCTCATTTCCTTAATTTCTTAAATTCCAAATTTTCTTTCCTCCCCATAGTTTCTCTGTTTGTAATCTTTCTTCATTTGTTAAAACTCATCTTATAATATAATTACATCTGCATCACATGTACTACACCACTTCAAAATCCTCATTCTTCTTACTATATTCTTAATACTATTCACATTTACAGAAAGCACCCTAAATTTTCCATTATCCCTTAGATTTCTGGTTACATAAGTTCATAGCTAATTACTAGACTAGCTTTCTTAAAAGACCATTCTATGCCCATCCATTTTCCCTCACAACAATGAGAATCAAACACTGTACCTTGTATCTGTGAGTCAAACACTTTAACCATTATGCCATCCCTCAGTCATTAGCAGTACATTTTCTTTTTCATCCATTTCCTTCCTTTTTTCTTTTGTGCTTATCTATTTAAATTTTCCTTTTCTGTCTTTAACCATTTTACCAATAGAATACTTTCTTTTGCTACCTATCAATTTATGTCTTCATCACTTATTTCAGAACTTTCTTCTATGTCACCTTTATTATTTTCATTTTTGCAATCCATCCATAATTGTCCAATTTTGTTACATTTATAACACTTTAATTCACATTTGTTGCATCATGTCCCATTTCCCCACAAATATAACATTTTCTTTTGTCATAGTTGCTTATAAATTGTCTTTTTCCATCAAAAAATAAACAGAGTTTCTACAGATTCTCTGGGATTCTCAACTTGAACCAGGTTGGCTGTTATGTACCCTTGATGCGTCAGCCCTGTATAAGAATATTCCACACTGGGCTGGCTTGTTAGCATGGAACATTGGTTTACTGCATCTGAACTCTACCCTTCAGGTTTTAACACCTTTTTATTGAGATTAACTGAGCACGTACTAACCAAAAATTATTTTTATTATCAGGACAGTTGTTATCTACAGATGCAGGGTACTGCCATGGGGGCTTCTTTTGCCCCCATATATGCCAGCCTTTTCATGGCATATTTGGAAGTACAATTGATTTATGATCCCCTGCTTAATCTATATTTGCCTGAGATTGACATCTAGCGTCATTATTTGGACGACTACTGGTTAGTATGGAGGGCTGATGTTGCATTTCTTAATGAATTTTTGAATTACATTAATAGTAACAAATGGGGCATCCATTTTACATGCAACTTTGATCTGAACCAGATTACTTTTTTGGATGACTTGGTGAGCAGAAAATCGGATCAGACATTAGATACATGGGTGTATCATAAATTCCCGGAATATAATGCTTTGTTGCATGCATCTATCCATCACCCTCCCTATATTAAACGCAAGATACCCAAATCCCAATACATGAGAATTAAATGTATTTGTTCTGATTCTGAAACTTATGAACATCAGAGGCATGACCTGGTGGGTAGATTCAAAGCCAGGGGATACAATCCTGGTACAATCACCATGGCCTGTAGGGAGGAATCTGCACTGGAGAGAGAGGATCTGTTGCAATATAAGGATAAAACTTCTTCTCAGGAGTCCAATATTAGATTTATTACCACTTATGGTTGTAACACTCCTAACCTGCTACATGTTATCCAACGGAATTGGAATATTTTGTTGGGGGATGTTAGACTTGCTAACTTGCTACCAGAAAGTTGTCCCTTTGGTTACAGGAGAGGTAGAATACTGGGTTCTTTTTTTGCTCATTACAAAACTGGGTCTATGGAAGTTCAGACACTTTCTCAAACAACACTTAAGGGTGACCCACTGGTTGGGTGTTTTCCATGTGGGCACTGGGCTCACTGTTTACGTATGGAGAAGACCAAAGAGTTTTCTAGCAGGAATACTGGCCAGGTTTATGATATCATTTTTTTTGCCAATTGCTTTAGTGAATGGTTGGTTTGCCTGGCCACTTGCTCATGTTCTGTGTTTATGTAGGACAGATATCGAGACCTGTGAAACATCGGATCAGTGAACATGAGTGACATTAAAAATCAAAAGGCAACTAGTGCCTTATTTAAGCATGTATTGAATCATCCTACAGCGAATTTTAGTTTTACTGTGATTGACAGAATTACTGGCAGGAAAAGTAACAAAGCTGGTTGACACAGTTTACTTAATATTAAAGAAAAATGGATTATTAAATTGGGGGGATTATTCCCCCCTGGGCTTAGTGAGCAATTGTGACCAATCATCTGGGCTTACCAATTTACTGTTTTATATATAACATGTGGCTATTTTTGGAAGTTTATGTACACTGAGGAAGGCTTGGTATTTGCAGCCAAAACCGGTCTGTTTATGTCACATTAAATTGTTTTATGCACACCACTTTGGGCTGGTATTTTTCTTTTTGAGTTTGGAATTCCCCTTTTTGGTGCTGTGCCCTTGCCGTACTTGCTGAGTTTGGTTACTCCCATTGACAAAACCAAACTGTATGGGATCAAGTGTCTGGAGGTTGCCAATGTTCTTGTTAATGAGGTCCATGATAATCCACTCCATGGCCTTGCAGATCAGGCTAGTTAGGCTGATGGATCTATAATTTCCTGGATCGGTGGGCACTCCACATTTGTGCAAAGGGATGACTGTAGCTGTCCTCTACTCAAATGGGATGAAGTCGGTAATCAGGCTTTGGTTGAATAGGGTGCCTAATGGTGCTACAAGGTCCTGCCTGAGTTCATGTAGGATGCAGCCTGGGATGTTATTGGGTCCCATGGTGGCTGTATTTTTTGCCTTAGGGAGAGCAGTGATGTCTTGTTTCCTAGAGTTAAGAGGAGGGGGGCAGGTATTGGGGATATCCTGGTTTACTGAATGGGGACAGAGGAGTGAAGTTTTCACTGAACCTGTCTGCCAGCAGGTTTGCTATATCTACAGCATTTGTGCATGTGGTGTCCTTGACCGCCAGTTCTGAGCAGATCTGGGTGCTTCCCTTGAGATTGGGGATATATGTGAAGAAGGCGTTATGATTGTCTTTAGTAGATGTGGCCAGTTTGGACTTGAAGTTTGGTTTGGAGGATTTCACTATTGCTCTTATTTGTTTATCCAGGTTAAGGAGAGATTGCTTCCAGTTAGACACCTGCTCCTTCTTGGTCCTGGACAGCAATTTTTTTTCCTTTTATTATAGAGTGTATTTATTGTAGATGTCCACCATCCAGGTTTACTCTTCCTTGAGGATACAGATGACACCACACTCATATGCACATCTGACAACATTGCACATCTCCAAAAATTTACTCAGTAAGCTTTAACAGGCAGTGAAACATGGCTTTGTAACTCACAACTCATGCTCAAACCCCCCCCCCCCCCACAAAAATACTCCTGGGCCCATCTCATTTGCTCACTCAAAAAAAAATCTGCTTTTACTGTATTTATGTTTCTTCCTACTTTATTTTGCTTTTGCATCATCTTAAAAGTACTCAATTGTATTTATTACTGCTTGGTGTAACTCATTCTAAGCCTTTTAGTTTAAGCACTTGGGCTTCAGACCAGTTGTTTTACATTAGGAAGGTTTGTGGTCTGCACTGTGGTGGCAGGACAGGTAGCTTACATCCTTCTAAGTTGGGAACTGCTGATTGAGGGCTCAGTGTCTGTTATTCTAAAAGTGTATTAATTCTGTTTTAAGCACTTGGGCTTCAGGCCAGTTATTTTACATTAAAAGGGTTTGTGGTCTGCACTCTTGTGGGAGGAGAGGCTGGACTCTGCCCTTCTAGCTGGGAATTTCTGGTTAATGGCTTATAGTGCCTGCATATCTAAACTGCTTCTTACTGAAATTGGTACACCTTGTTTGCTGTAGCATAGACTAGATCCAGGCCTGCTGAATCTAGATTTGTTTGTATAACCTGAGCACTAATCCAGGCATTCTTTAAAGTATTCAATTGTATTTATTACTGCTTGGTAGTAACTTGATTAAAGTGTAGCTATCATTCTAAGTCTTTTGGATTAAGCACTTGGGCTTCAGACCAGTTGTTTTACATTAGGAAGGTTTGTGGCCTGCACTGTGGTGGCAGGACAGGTAGCTTACATCCTTCTAAGTTGGGAACTGCTGATTGAGGGCTCAGTGTCTGTTATTCTAAAAGTGTATTAATTCTGGTTTAAGCACTTGGGCTTCATGCCAGTTATTTTACATTAAGAAGGTTTGTGGTCTGCACTGTAGTAGCAGAACAGGTAGCTTACATCCTTCTAAGTTGGGAACTGCTGATTGAGGGCTCAGTGTCTGTTATTCTAAAAGTGTATTAATTCTGGTTGAAGCACTTGGGCTTCAGGCCAGTTATTTTACATTAAAAGGGTTCATGGTCTGCACTCTTGTGGGAGGAGAGGCTGGACTCTGCCCTTCTGAGCTGGGAATTTCTGGTTAAAGGCTTATAGTGCCTGCATATTTGAACTGCTTCTTACTGAAATTGGTACACCTTGTTTGCTGTAGCACAGACTTGATCCAGGCCTGCTGAATCTAGCTTTGTTTGTATAACTTCAGCACTAATCCAGGCATTCCTTAAAGTATTCAATTGTATTTATTACTGCTTGGTAGTAACTTGATTAAAGTGTAGCTATCATTCTAAGTCTTTTGGATTAAGCACTTGGGCTTCAGACCAGTTGTTTTACATTAGGAAGGTTTGTGGCCTGCACTGTGGTGGCAGGACAGGTAGCTTACATCCTTCTAAGTTGTGAACTGCTGATTGAGGGCTCAGTGTCTGTTATTCTAAAAGTGTATTAGTTCTGGTTTAAGCACTTGGGCTTCAGGCCAGTTATTTTACATTAAGAAGGTTCGTGGTCTGCACTCTTGTGGGAGGAGAGGCTGGACTCTGCCCTTCTGAGCTGGGAATTTCTGGTTAAAGGCTTATAGTGCCTGCATATTTGAACTGTTTCTTACTGAAATTGGTACACCTTGTTTGCTGTAGCATAGACTAGATCCAGGCCTGCTGAATCTAGCTTTATTTGTATGCTGCTTGTTTGTTTGCTTGGTATTTCCCTGAAACACTAATTCCACCTAAAATGCGGCTTTTCAGCACTTCTGTGGATCCCTAGTGATATCTGCATTGCTTACTGTACTTATTTCCTTGTTTCACTTGAAAGAAAGTTACTGTTTGTCATTTTTGCATTTAAGTTACCTGTAACACATTGCATTTAAGTTACCTGGCACTTGCTCACTAAAGCAATTATATAAGTCAGCACTAAAATATTAAAAGCACTACACCCTCACAAACTCCCCTTGAGTACCTCGTTCCTCATTGGCCCTTTTTCTCTGTTATAAAGGAATTCCCAATACTATTCTAGCATGTCCAAAGGTCAGTTGTCAATCTCCTGTCCGGTTCAGCTGGTGAATCTGGGAATCTTGAGGCAATGTTAAAACTGCCTCATGTACACAGACAACCCTCTCCTCCTCCCAACAAATTCCAACACATGTGAGAGATGCAACCATATAGCCATACTGGAGACTAAGCTCTCTCAACTCAGTACTAGTGAAACCAGTCAGGAGGAGAAGGAAACAACACTCACTACAATTCCAGTCTCACATAGACCTACCACGATAGCAAACCAAACACACAAAAACATACTCAGAGGCACTAAATAAAAATCTGCCTAAGCAGCAGAGACCTCCAAAGCAGACACCCAAGCAACCGCTACCCCAAAACAAAACACGTGCAACACATAGCTCACAAAGCCATTGTGCCAAACAGTCACAGCCCTTAAGGCTAAACAACACACCTGATACACTTGTAATAGGTGACTCTATCATCAGGCAGACTGACGTCCCGCTCACCAGGCTGAACAAGGAGAAGGTCACAGTAAGCTGCCTGTCGGGTGCTAGGATCCGCCACATAACACAAGCACTCAGGTCACTCCAAAGCAAGTACAAATATGACTCAGTCATTGTCCATTCTGGTGTGAATGACCTGAGACGTACCTCCCTGGACTACATAAAAAGAGACATAGAGGAGCTCTCTGAGCATGTAGCCCAGGCCGGTATGACCCTGACCTTGAGTAGCATCTTACCCTCACCAAGAATGATGCCACAATATGAAGACAAGATGATCAATTTCAACAATTGGCTTAAGTATTGGTGTCATTCAAAGGGGATCCAATGCCTGTCAGCCTGGGATGACATGCTCGACAAGCCACAATACTTCGCTAGGGACGGCTTGCACCTGTCACCCCTGGGCTTTTGGATATTGGCAAAGGCTCTTGCTACCCCCATAGTGCCTTTTTTAGGCAAGGCTCAAAAGACAAACCCACCTCCATAGGTATCACAAGGGATAAGAAACTAAGAGTAATGCTACTCAATGCCAGAAGTCTAAACCTCAAGATACACATACTCGAAACTCTCCTTAGCATGGAGAACATCGATATCTGTGCAGTAACAGAAACCTGGTTCAAGGCTCCCGAGAGCACCCCAGCACTACCAGGTTATACCTCATACCATGCTTTTCGGCCCCAAAACTTGGACCGTACCACAAAAGGAGGGGAGTATCAATATTCGTCAAAGATACCCCCACCTCCAGGTTGGTGGCACAGCACGAAGCATCAGAGACTATCCATGTGCAACTAACACTGGGTAAAACTGCCTTCCAGTTTATAGCCTGCTACAGACCACCCTCCCAAACCCAGGAACCCCACTCGGCCTTCCTGAGAACACTGGAAAATATGAAGGTCTCTCCAAACACCATTATATTGGGTGACTTCAACTACCCAAACATAGACTGGGAGCATTACTCTAGCTCCAACACCCTAGCCCAAAGGTTCCTAGAATTTATAAACTCAAATGCTATGGAACAACTTGTTACCACTCCCACAAGAAGGGAAGACATACTGGACCTGATCATCACCAACATGGGGACTCTATGCTCCAGACCAGAAGTGTATCCCTCACTGGTAAGATCAGACCGTAAACTAATCTCACTGGATAGTCACATCCCGACTCCACCCCCTGCCCTGAAAACCACAGTGAAAAACTTCTCTAAAGCAAATTTCACACTCCTCAAAACCGAGGTGGAATCCTTCAAAGCCCCCGGGCCTGTGGAAAATACGGCCCAGACCGCAGAATCCTTTATAAACGTATTCTATGAACACCTTCAGGAATGCATGGATCATGCAATCCCAAATAAAACCAAGTCCCAGTCCTCCAAAGGCAGATGTCCTGTCTGCTGGACCCCAGCCATAAACAAACTATACAATAGAAGGAGGAAGCTACTACATGATAGAGCAAAATCCCAAAAAGGGAAGGCATCTCTGATCAGTATTAGCAAAAAACTACGGGCACACATAAAATTGTCTAAGGCCAGCTTCGAGAGAAAAATTGCACAGGACACTAAGGATAATCACAAGGCTTTCTTTAGTTATGTTAGGAACCTGGGTGGGAATTCCCAGATATGCTCAGAATTAGTCCAAAATGACAAAAAATACACCGAACCCACAGACATTGCCAACATCCTAGCTGACAAGTTCAGCGCAAACTTCTCCCCCCTCCCCACCAATAGGGCAAATATTTATCCCAGCAGAGTGCTGCCCCCCCTGACATCTCAGATGCTCAGGTAAGAGCAGCCCTCTCCAAAGCAAAACAACACAGCATCAATGGGACCAGACGGTGTCCCGGGCTGCGTCCTACATGAACTCCAAGAAGAGCTAAACCCAAACATAAAACTACTGTTCAATCTCAGCCTTACTACAGGATATGTACCCAGAGAGTGGCATACACCAACAGTGATCCCTCTCCACAAAGGTGGTGCCTCAACGGATCCTGGAAACTATCACCCCATAAGCCTGACTAGCTTGGTCTGCAAAGCTATGGAAAGGATCATCATGGACCTCATAAATAAAGATATTGGGGATCTACAGACACTGGATCCTACCCAGTTTGGCTTTGTTAAGGGCAGATCCTGCCTCTTAAACTTGGTTGATTTCTTTGAAACAGTCACCAAGCCCATTGACGAGGGGAAGGTGGTCCACACAGCCTACCTGGACCTCGCAAAAGCCTTCGATACAATACCCCACTCGGGCATTATAGATAAGCTCATCAGCTTAAATATAACCTGCTATGTCACTAGATGGGTTGCAAACTGGCTCAAGGACAGAACCCACATGGTTAGAATTGCTGGAGCCATGTCAGACTCCAAACCAGTTACAAGTGGCATCCCACAAGGCTCAGACCTGGGACCTCTCTTGTTCGGTATATATTTCTCGGAGGTACAGGCCAACACGGAAGGACTGTGGCTGACTAAGTTCACAGATGGCTGCAAACTGGGCACCATAATCGACACTCCAGCCAACACAAGCATCCTCCAAAAGGGCCTCATAGAAACAGACAACTGGTGCCAGAGCCATGGCCTCAAGCTACATGCCAAAAAGTGTATAGTCATCCCCTTTGGCAAAAACAAAGTGCCCACAAATTACCACATAGGTGGTAATCCATTAAGTACAGAAGAAGTAATTAGGGACCTGGGGACCCAAGTTGATAGCAATCTCTTATTTGACAACCACGTGGCCAAAGTGGCTAGAAAAACATTTTATATAGCCCACTTAATCATGAAGGGATTCACATGTAGATCAGGGAAGGTCATCGTGCCTCTTTACTCATCCCTCATGAGGCCCATAATTGAGTACAATGCCCTTTTTGGGATGTACCTTACCAGACACCTGCAGCAACTGGAAAGACCCCAAAAGTACCTCACCAAGAGGATCATAGGGCTCAAACAGATGCCATATGCTGCCCGGTTAAAGAAACTCCAGCTCTACTCAGTGGCATGCCACCTGCTCAGAGGCGATCTGTGCCTGACGTATAAAGCTATGTCCAACCCAGAATTAATGGACATGCTGCACCTCAGAAAATCCAAATCCCATCAAGCTACATGCTCGAGAGACTTGAACCTCAGCACTGAAAATAAATAGGACATGCTGGAGGGACAGATTCACAATCCAGAGGCTCCCTTCACTCTGGAATAAAATCCCAGTCCAGGTTAGGCAGAGTACCTCATTGACTCTCTTCAAGAGGAATCTTGATGAGTGGATGGGAGATCATAGGTTTACCCCGAGTATCACTTCTATGTCACTGTTAGACAGAGGCACAGTATACTAACCTCGAAAAAGGGCATAACAAAATTAATTTAAAATGGGTGGCGAAAGCCAAACACACTCTGGCTAGGCTTATAAATGCCCTAGGGCAGATAGCCTAGTATGAACCTATGGACCTATGAACATTTTCTCCCCAAAACCCTCTCTCATGAAAAAGCAAAATTTAAAATCTTCTCTCTTAAAAATACAACAATTCAAGTCGCTTCACATATTAACTTATTAGGGATGATGATCTTAAATTCGACCTGGATATACAAAATTGCAATAAAAAAAAATCACCAAATATTACGGATGCTTTACAGAGCCAAAAACGTTCTCACCAACGAAACTCAAACTACACCAGCCACCATTTATGTCCTCCCTTCACTACTTCATAGCATTCCCATCTTTACTAACCTCCAGGGATCGCAAAAATCAAAACTTAAACAATGCTATAGTAAAGTGGCTAAATTTGCAGCACGTACCCCTTTCAGAACCCATCATTGAAAAGCACTACAAATCCTAAATTGGTTGAAACTACCCCATCAGGTAACATATACACAGCTTTTTACCATTGGTAAAATTATCCAGCATCCATCTGCTTGTCCAGCACTAAGAACCATTATACATAACTGTATTCCCAATTGGGCATTACAACTTTATGACCAAAAACTCTTCTCTGTCCACAAACCTGTCAAATCTGCCGGGCATGGTCTGTACTCATACTGTGTTGCTAAGGCCTGGAACTACTTACTTGTATCCATCAGGTCAATACCCTACCTTCAGTCCTTTAAAACCATTCTGAAAGACTTCTTAGCCAAAATATTGCTCTGTTCTTACTCAACACCAGGATTAACTATATCCCTGAATGTGACCAAGTACCTATCCATACCTTATATCTCCTTACTCTCCCTTCTTCACTCACTTCCTTACTTCTATCAAGTTCCCTCCCTGACTTTCTTTCTAAAAATGTCATAAGCCTGTTTTTCTCTCACTTCAAATTGTAATTCATGTTTGAATTATACTAACTTACCTTTAATTTCTCTATAAACTGACTAACATTTCTCTAGATGTTAAATCCTTCTTATAAAAATTGTACATATTCTTAACCAATATTTTAACATTTTGTCTAATTTGGTACAATTATTTAAATTGTAGATGTTTTTGCATTATTTTTGAAGATTTTAAAATTATTGTAATTAAAGCATTTTTGTAATACTTTGGAGCTTTTCTTCATTGAAAATGGACACCTAACCAGGTGGACTTTCCCAGTAATCAAATATCAATAAATAAATAAATCAATAAATGCTGTTTTAGATCGTCATGCCAGATGGAAGGAGTGGGGGTGTTGACTTGCTTCTTGAAAAGAAGGAGTACAGTACCAGGTAAATGCCTATAAATCCATGGGAATTAATTATAGTGTGAATTTCAAAACTATTTTGCAGCTTTAACCTCTTAAATATGACAATGATGCTGCTGTGGTATGGCGGTAGCATTGTTTCCTCACAGCAAGAGGTTCTCCCAGTCGATTCTCGGCTTGGCTTGGGAGGGCCTTCTGTGTGGAGTCTGCATGTGCTCCCCGCGGTTGGGTAGCATTCGAAAGACATGCGTGTGTAAATGGGCGTGCCTTTTTTGAAGGTTGGGCGCCGAGCTGGCACCTTGACGTTTCGTAAAAATCTACTGCCAATCATTAGTGGACCGGAGTTCCACTGTGGCGACCCCTTACCAGGAAAAAGCCGAAAGACAAACAGCAACAACCTCTTAAATATGACACTGATGGAAGTTTGAACTTTATTTCACTCTTGCTTTCAGTCTGAAGAATGATGTGATTTTATGTATCGCTATTATTTTATCAAAGTTCATAGTAATTGTTTATTAAGAATTTGTAAGTTCCATCACTAGTTTAATTAGTTTCCTAAAATATTCATAAGTCCTTTATTTGTGTTCTTACATTTTGTGTGACTTTATTATTTGATTGGCTTACTTTTAAGATGTGACTGACTTTAGATTGCTTATTGGTGTGATTCTTTTAATTTTTCTACAGAGTACAGAACAAAAGTGCTAACCTTTTCTTTTTTCCCCAAACATCTTTATTAAATTTACACATATGACAAAGTCAATCTTACATTTATATAAATTAAAAACATACAAAATGGTATCACTTTAGTTGCAAACAGTTTACATCACAGACATCATTGAAACAACTGTAGTTGTAAACATTATACATCACGTGTCAGTTAAGCATTATATAGCTCATTCAAATCCTGCATCTTAAACCTCGTTCCTGCTCTGCATATATTTTTCCCACAATTCCCATTTTTTCCTATGTAGTTCGCTCCTTCCTTTTTCTAAAGATCCCAATTCCAGTTGTTTTATCTCTGTTACTATATTCACTACTTCTAGTAAAGTTGACCTAACCTTTTGCAATAAAGTGTATGTAGCGCTATAGGGTACACTATATTTTCACTGATTTTATTGCAAATACTGCAGTCATGTATTCATTTCTCAACAAGTGGGATTTGAAGTATTTTCATGAAAACTGGCATGTTCATCAGTTAGAACTTGATGAACTAGAGTTTGGTTGTAAATGTGAATTTATTCAAACTTCAGAAATGCTCTTTTAGCTACCTCTTTTCCTGCCTTACTTCCTCCAACTTTGTACCCTACTTTTTTCACTAATTTTATATATATAGATATATAGATATATGTGTGTGTGTGTGTGTGTGTGTGTGTGTGTGTGTGAGTGTGTGTGTGTGTGTGTGTGTAAACTTTTCTGCAACTATTGATGCAACCTCTGCATGCCCTCCTCTCAGTCCCTATGAGCTTATCTTTTTACATAGCTGTCCTTTTTATGCATGTGCTGCTTCAGTATGTTCCTAGCTTAGCATTTTAATAATTGTTATGGAAAATGTCAGCTATAAAAACACTTTACAGTCTCAGTATTGTAAAATTTCTACATACTTTGTCATCTTACTTTCCTTGCCTCTTTGATTATTTATTACGCCTTTCAGTCTGGCTTGTGCTGGAAAAGGGTCTACAGTCCAATAAACCTATCTGGTTAACACATACATACATAGATACATAAATAAATACATTTGATGCTCGGGATCCAAATGAACCTGAGACTGCCTTAAGGATTTAAATGCAGCTTAGCATCCATGTCAAGAACACATGGTAGTTTTTACAACTGGAGATCTGTTCATAATATTTGTAGTGCATGGAGACTTATCTGCTCCATGCGCTACTAGTTAGTCAAAAGTAAGATTACAAGTAGAAACAGCAGATGAAATGAAACAAGTTCATGTCAGGCTGCTGCTGTTTACTGGCCAGCACTGTGCGATTTTAGTGCTAGATGTGATGTTAGCAAGGCATACTGGGTGCTTAACAATTGTTAAGCACCCTTCTAAGCATTGTTAAGGCTGTTTTGTGCACTACAGCAACACTGGACCAGCATGTAATTTAACTGATATTGGAGTGTAATCATGGCTCTCCATGGATTGACTTGCTCAGTCAGACTACAAGCAAATGGAGGTGGAAGGAATAAAATGCTATACCTTTGGTTACAGGAAATGGCTCATTAACAGATGAGACCATTAATCCTGTTCACTAACTGCCAGCCCTGTTGCATGGCTGTTTACTGTGCCAGATAAACATGAAGAAAACTGTAAACATTAAGAATTCACTTGAGACTATGACAATTAGCAGAATTACCATAGTCAGATTTAAAAATTATTATGATTTAATTCTTTAGTAAGGAGCTAGGCACTAAGAAATACATTCTGAATGAAATTTACTTTTAATCACAAAAGCTTACAGGTTAATATTTATTTGTATATAGGCACACTACAGAAGGTATGGGCGAGAATGAGGAAAAAAAAACAGTACGAAATGGAGGTGTATGCAACAGTTTTGTTGGCTGCCTTGTGGAATGATGGTAAATATAATTCTATTAATTAGAGTGAAACTAAGTAATTTGCTTGATTAAGTAGTAGAAATGGGTGGATAAAAATATGTACAAAAAGAAAAAAATAGTCAAACATGACATTCATTTGTAATGAGGTACTTGAATGTTCACCTAAGCAGTTATTATACTAAAAAAAAGAGTGCAGTATAATTCACCTTGACCTATGGGATCCCAGTTATATATATATAATGATCAATTATTTAATATCCAAACAAAACAAAAAAATATGTTTTCTTGCTACTGAGTCATTAATTACACAAAATTAAGTTTTAATGCTGCTGTGACTTTGTTAGTGTTTTCCATTGACAACATTTATTATAATGCACTGTTACACATAATTACTTTAATAGTGCGATACAACCCATGACCACACCCTGATTAATTGAAAACTCCTACAATAATAAAACTAAAATGGATACAATGAAATAAATTTCAACTACGTTTGAAGGTTTACCATTGTCAGGAAAATAAATTAATTAAGGGAAGAACAGATATGTGCATCCCTCAGTGAAATGCATTTAGCATTTTTATGTGGGGTGAATCAAGTCAGAATAAGGCCCTTCTAACAGGTTATGTAGCATAGAAAATTGTGTGTGTGTGTTTGTGTGTGTTTTGTGTGTGTTTTGTGTGTGTGTGTGTGTGTGTGTGTGTGTGTGTGTATGAGTGTGTGCGCATGTGCACGTGCATGTGTGTGCGTGCGCACATGTGGTATTATCCTTTGCTAAAAACAAAGGCAGGATGACTTTCTTTTTTATTCACTTAGCCAAAATATGTTTGTCAGTACTGTTGCCACTCAAAATCAGTTGATGGCAATGACTTTTGTTTTGCTGTCATTTATCAATGTCTAGGAATTTTGATTTAATGTAAATAGTTTTCACAAAGGTTTATTCATGAAAAGTATAGTGGCATTTTAGTTTCAAACTCACTTTTATATCAGAAAAAATATTATTTTAAACTCTGCAATGAGAAATCAATGCATAAGTTAAGGCTAAAACTGTATTTAGTATATAATTCCATAGTTTTCCACATCCTTTAAATTAACAGTGAGTCTTCATGGCTGGAAATAACTGAAAGGATGAAGGTATCCCCTTTCTTAGTTTTACTGTTTTGAGGTATTAGGTAGGATGCAGGTTTGAGGAAGACACATTGCCAGTGGGAAGGGATAATAATGCCTACATGGATAACACTCTTCATAGTAAAGCAGCATCATTATATGGTTTTGTTCTCACGTCATGGACACTAGGTGAACTATTAGTAAATCTCAAAGGAAATTAAACAACCTTTTAATAAGAGACATCAACAAGCTGTTATGCCAGCATTTCTTTGTGAACTATAATTGTAAGATTCACTTTCAGTTTCTCTGCAAGATTTGCGTCACAAAGTATTTTTAGATGCCTGGACTTATGGGTCCCATTGCTTGTCATAACTGGAATGACCAAAACACAATTCCAATAAAAAAATATCAAGGGTTTAAAGCATAAAAAAAAACTTTGAAGACTGTCTCAAAGACTTGTCCTTCTTAGTTTTGTAAAGACTACTGACAGGTGGCCTGTGCTTTGCACATATGACTTCAACCAATCTCGTTCTATTAGCTCTATTACACAGTCATAAATACAGTGGTATCCTAACTTCCTGCTCAAGGGGTCTCGATCACTTTTACAAAACAAACATAATATGTTGGTGGAATAGGTTTGTATCACAGAGAATACTGCTTCTACAGAACCATCTTCCACTCCATATAAAGCAAAGCAATAACTGCGGTGGTGGTGCTGCGGTACCATTGTCGCTTCACAGCAAGACGTCCTGTTCGATTCTCAGCTAAAGCGTCTTCTGTGTGATGACATGCGTGAATGGGCATACCTTTGTTGGAAGTTGTATGTCAGGGCTGGCAACTCGGTACATAAAAATCTGCTGCCAATCTTTAGCGGACCGGAATTCCGCTGTGGCGCCCCTAACCAGGAAAAGCCAAAAGATACAACTTCTCCTGCTCTATTCAGATATAAATTTGCATGAATGGATGGGTAAGAAAGCGGGTGTACATGTTGTGTCACAGAGGAGCCAAATGGACTTAATTACACCAGCACAAAGGCAAGTGTGTACTCCAGTTTTACCTTCTGTTTCTTGGCATAGCTGTGGGTCATTTAAATTGGATTCTTGGCTTACTAGACTGCTTGATAATTACAACACAGTTATGGTCGAGGCATGGACCCTTGACCAGCAGTTAATGGACTTTCATAAAAACTGTTGAATTATCGTAAACTTCAGGAAGAGAACTGGTATTTCAGGAATCCATTAAAAAAGCCCACTGGGTTCCTAAATGGCTTAGAACTTGGAAGTTTCTTACTGGCTTGGTTCAACATTGTATCTCACACCAGGAGCTCCTAGCCATGTTTGACTGACATGGCTGTGAACTAATGGAGCTATTAAGCATAATTTAAAAGAGATGGAAGCATTGTATATAGACATTAAAAACTGGATAAATCTATCCATGAAGATCTTTTATTTCAGCAAGCAGAGCCAAGATTCACATCCATTTTTTACAGAAGTGGATGTTATCTGTTCCAAAATCCAGCAGTGAAAAATTAAGAAGCTTGAACGTGATTTGAAAGAGTGTTTGGAGGGGAGAGCATATCCCCAGCCATGCTGAAGTATTCATCAGGAGGTACCCAACAGTGGAAGGCAGCAGCAAGCATTTCAAGAACAGAGTGAGGAATTGGAGCAGAACCCACTCAAATGGTCAGCTCAGATTTGGAACAGGAGGAGCAACAACCAGGACAACAACAAGGACCGTTATCAGAATGGGAGCATTTCCTTGAACAACAGTAGAACCAGCGGACACAAAGGCAGTGACTGTATCACATAACTGCAATATTATATTTAATGCTACTCATGATTTTAAAATATTTAACTGCAGTTCAGTTGATTTAAATAGTTCTTATGCTGATTTATTTTGTATGGGACAGTCATTTGTACCAGCTAAGAGGGTGGACATACCCAGAGTTGTTATTGAACTTAAATAGTATGTCAGAAAACTCAGTCTTCAAGTATATGATGGCCCGTCATGATTAGTCTGAAAATGAATTGAATAATTTCCACATTCCCAGTACATTCAGTCCAGAGCTTCATCCTACTCTTAAATTATTTGAGCAGGTTTCAGAGATGGATATTAAGACATTTGAGAGCTGTGTGACCACCACGTTCATGGCAACCTTTCTAAACAGCAATATAATATTATAAAAGAATTACAAACAGAAGAGAATTTGCAATTCATGTGCTCAAATAATGGTGGCGGACTTGTCGCCATGCATCAGCTTGACTATGAATGGCATATATTTGATTTATTGTATGATAGCACGTATATAGAACTCTCTATTAATGAGATCTATATTTCATATCATAAAAAAGAGGTTGCTTTATATGATATGCTTATGCAGGGTGAAATTCAACCAGATGAGTAATAATTTTTATTCATCAAGGAACCTAGGATTCCAGCAATATTTGGAATACCCAAAATCCACAAAAATGTGAATTGCCCACCCTTTCGACCTATCGTGGATGTGGGCACATCAAAAATGAGGTTTACAGCAAAATACACTGATAAAGTGTTGAACCAACATTTTTATAACATTCATCATATTTGTAAGGACTAGTGAGAGTTCCTGAAAATGGTGAGTCAGTTAAACGATGCTTCTAGTATTGTTTTTATCATGACTGATGTACAGGACTTCTTTAGCTGCATCCCGCATGCCATTTGTTTAGAATGTTTTTTGGAATATTTAGCCGAGAGTACGCATTTACCCAAGAACAGGAATAATACCCTTTTTGCCTTAATGGATATAGTTTTGCACAATAATTGCTTCTATTTGAAGGCCATTACTTGCATCAAAAGAAGGGTATAGTGATGGGGGCAGCATGAGGCCCATTTTATGAGAATGTAGTCATGGCCGGTTGGGAAGAAAAGTTTTTGTTTAATATTCAATATAAAGGGTCTTGGACCATGTACACCCAATTTCTCAATGACATGTTTATAGCATTGACAGATGGTAAAGATACACTTGATGAATTTATATGTTATCAGGAGTGGCCTTAGGTCAACTGGTGCCCCTAAAATGGGCTCATGGCGCCCCCCCAACGCCTCTGCTGCAGCGGCGCCTAGGCGCGGCTGCCTAGTTGGTATATGCGGCCTAAGGGATGTTATATCAACAATACAACCCCCTTTTTAAAATTTACACACAATATTGGTACAGAACACAGTGCATATTTGGAAGTCCAGTTAAGAAAAGAAAATATTTCAGGGGATATGCAGACTGTGTCTCAGATTTATAGGAAATCTACATATTCAAATATGTTCATACATTACACCAGTTGGCACCCTCAGCACCAAAATAGGGCCATGGTTAAGGTCCAGCTTGTGAGGACAGCAAGGATGATGTCTAGACACTGTGACTTCCTCAGAGGTAGAAGATGTTTTCACACACTTTTTGAATAAAGGGTACCCAGAGTCATTACTTAAACCTGTTAGTGAAGAAGTAAAAATGAAAAGGATTAAAGGGATTTGTACACCACATTTGCACCCTGAAAATTCAAATTTACAAATGGCGGAAGGTGGGGTAGATGACAATTTGAGTATGATGGACTATAATGTTGGTACATCTGACACCCATATGCATCAGCAACCATCTAGTTTAGTACTCTCTCTTTTGTAACCACAGATTCAATGGACGGTACCAAGATTAGTAATATAATCAAAAAGAATTGGCAATTTATTCTGAACGATAGAATTTTAAGTAATTGTCTAGGTCCTGTGCCTAATATCATTTACAAAAAAGGCACATGTTTTAAAAACAGTATGGGGCACTCGAAAGTTAAAACATCTATGGGGTGTATGTCCAAATGTGGTGCATGTCCCCAGTGTCTCTTTATGTTTGTGTGTAGTAGCTTTCAAGTTTGTGATAAAGTGATTTGCATTCCTGGAACATTTAACTACCATAGAAAAGGGATTGTTTATGCTGCTGTATGCTAAATGTGTAATAATTTTTATGTCAGCAAATCAGAGCACAAACTTAAATATCATATATATGAGCACAATTATGAAATAAGAAAGGCTAAATCTACAAATGCGCTCCATAAACATATTCAGTAATAGTCGGATCATCATTTTCTGTTTGTTATTTTAGAAAAAGTGGAACTTGGTCCTAGGGGTAGTCCTTGGAAATTATTGCTTCAAGAGAGGAAACGTTGGTGGCAAATTTTTTTGAATTCTTCAGTCCACCCAGGACTCAGTGAAGTTATATCAATACAGTGCATACTTAAGAGGAATGTGTATGAAAGGTGATGATGTTTGCAATTGTTTATTATTTATTTTTAATTTATTATGCATTTTCATATATTTTATGTATGTTATTATATTACTGTAATTTTAAGACTCATTTATTAGCCTATGAGTTAATCAAAATACACTTGGGTTGAATAAGATTTGTATCTGTGATTTTAGACAACTGTTGCTATAAGAGTTTAGAGACCTTTTTGCAGTGGAGCTGCCATGTGATTTAGAAGTTTATTTAAGCACAAATTTTAAACTTGGCAAGTTTTAGCTGATTAAGTCTGTATGCTTTTAGATGAAAGCCCTTATTTGTTTTATATTTTGACTATTAAAGTTCATTTTATACGTTTATTGAGCTTTGAGTGTTCTCCAGCAGAGTTTTCAGTATTGTGTATAAGTTATAGTTATTTATTTGTTTAGTTAACTGTGTAATTCATTATGTATTAAACTTTGTAAATGGGCTCTTCCCATTAGAGTTAATCTGGTTACCAGTTATTGCAGTAAGACTTAAAGAAAAAACTTCATACTCAAGATGATTTCCCTTTTAATGACAGTATATATACATATATACATACATATATATATATATATATATATATATATATATATATATATATATATATGTATATATATATATATATATATATATATATATACATATACATATATATATATATATATATATATATATATATATATATATATATATATATATATATACACATACACACACATATATATATACATATATATATATATATATATATATATATATATATATATATATATATACATATATATATATAGTAAATGTACCATAAATAACTTTAATTCTACACTGAGGTTGATATTTAATAGTATGGTTGCCATATTTGGAAAAGACTAAACAGGACTTGCCCGAAACCTTGCTTCACCTATTCTGATGAGAAATGGACACTGCCTCTCTTCTAGAGTTAAGTATGCTAGTGAGGACTTTAACGAAGGAGTAAATACTATGTTTAGTGCGGCCATTAACATAATATATAAATATATTGTACAAGTCAAAGTTTTTTTTATTTTAAACCATAAGTATATTTATTAAAACTGCTTTGCATGGCATGTTTATTTTGCATAGTAGAGTGGTACAGAAGACAGTGTTGTTGATTGATAGCATTAGATTCTCTGGTTTGGCTCTTGGCTGGTTTCCTTCTATGAGGAATATCTTCCCTTTGTTTATGCTGGCTTCAATTTTCCTCCCACATCCAAAGATAAGCTAATAGATGACTTGTCAGTACTCTGAATTACCCAAGTGTGTCTGTGGGAATAGTGTATATGAGTGCATCTTTTGTGTGCATCAGCAGTGGACAGGGGTTCCATTGAGAATTAGTTTCATTAATTATTTCTGTTATTTGCTGGTATAGGCACCAGCAATTCTGTTACCTTGAGTACAATAAAGTAGAATAAGATTTGTTTTATTTTTGAAGATTGTAAAATTATTGTTCTTAACATGTTTTGTAATAACTGGGAGCTTTTCTCCCTTGGCCACTGCTGAAAAGGATTTCTACCCAGTCGGACTTTCCTGGTAATCAAATACTATAAATAAATAAATAAATACATAAAGGGGTTATCAGAAATTGAATGAATGATTGAAATAAAAAAATACTATATGTACATGAAGGACTAAAATATTATACAAAGCTGATGAGGACATGAAGAATGAGAAGTACTATATATATATATATATATATATATATATATATATATATATATATATATATATAGACATATGTAGGTTATATTTTTCATGAATCCATTTCTTGCTGAAAGTCCAGTTTATGTGTTGGCTTATGTGCATGTATAAATGCAATACATCGTTTCAGCAGGACAGTCTAAAAATGAGTAAAATTCTGTATGCTCTGACAATAAGATAACAGGGGTAGGCAAAATGTAATATATGCAACAAACCAGTTCTACAGCAAGTAGAAGTATTGCATTGAAAGTGCTGCAACAATTACCAGAGCAGGTTTATTGTTATTGAAGGCAGCAATAAAGCTGTCATGCTGGATGATGTAGTTGTACTTAATCTGTGCATGCTTCAACACATTTGCAAGTATGCTGGAACCGCTGATGCAGTGGCTCAACTGTTTTTTAAAGTTGTCTGTGAGAGATATCTACACAAGAATGAGGCAAACATAAAGCAAATTAGATTATTATGTGGCCGTATAAAACAGCATATTTGAACAAAACCACATCAGTTTTGTGATGGTGAAGAGGAATTGTTCTAGTAGTAAAAATAAAAATAACGTACAGCAAATGATGCATTCTCACTCAGACATACTGCATCTGCCATAGATATTTACTAACAAACTCAAGACCCCAGTGATAAGCAAAATAAAAAAAGAAAAATATTTCTAGAGCACTACATCATGTACTTCACTTTATTATCTTTTAAAGGATGGCACAAAAGAATGACTTTATGTTCTTTTAACTTCAATGGAGAGCAACTTGCTGTGTGGGGTTATAAAGAAAAAAAAGGAAGCACTGAAGCACTTCTGTGTTTGCATATCAGTTCACTGAGTCGTCACTTCATGGATGAGTGCAAACAGTAAGCTCCAAGGCATATTGTACAGATGGGATGAGAAATTTAGATAGTGCTAAGTGCATTACTCTTTGCAGAGACAGAGAACAGTTACTGATTTTTTTGTTGTGTCTTTTGGCTTTTCCTGGTTAGGGGTCACCACAGCGGAACTCTGGTCCGCTAATGATTAGCAGTAGATTTTTACGTACCGACTTGCCAGGTCTGACGCACAACCTTCAAAGAAGGTACGCCCATTCATGCATGTCTCCACACAGAAGATGCTCTAGCTGAGAATCGAACCAGACAGCGTCTTACTATGAGGCGACAACGCTACCGCAGCACCACCACCGCAGTGAGAACAGTTACTGATACTGATCCTATATTCCTTTTGCATTAAACTTTCCTAGCTAAGGTTGCTTCTACAGCCTGGATTACAAACTAGCAAGAACAGTGTTTTCCTATAAAAATGTGATCAAAGTATCTGACTTGATGGCATTATAAATTCCTCAGATTATCAGACCAAACAGACGATCACTTTTGATGCTTCTCATTTAGCAGGCGCTGCACCTGCGTTTTAATAAATTGTCTTCCCCTTCGTAAATAAGGAGATGATTAACAGCGGCAACATCCTTTATAACTACACAAGCTGAATATGCCAGAACAACATGGGAGGCCCCTGAACATGTCTCAGTAGAATCTGAAAGTGACAATGACACCTCCAAAGAAGGGATAGGAACACCCTGACAGAGATTCCTTCATAGTTACTCCAATGAGTGCTTCAGAAAATTCCGGAATAAGGGTAACTTCAGCTGCATGTGAAGTGGTAATATTTTACATCACTGCTCAGGGTATGCATTTTTCTCTTAACATGTCATGTTCAGCATCTGTTTTCTTCAGGCAAAACAGAGTTGCAGCAGTTATACAACCATAGCGATGAGGGCAGCACCTCAGGTGAAACCTAACTGAGTAATAACAGTTATAGAACAAAACTGACAAGTGCATGCACTTTCCTCCTAAGGTACCCAGCTCATCATCTGTGTGCACATTTCCACTTAAGTAAAACCTAAACCAGCTGTAGCAGTTGTAAAAGGCTGCTGCAGTTCAACAGACCAACATGATAACAGTGGTTTCATTTTATAAATTTTGCAAATGCAGATTTGAATGATATTAATTTTCATTTACTAATGTCTGTTGTTATCCAGTGGTTGAACAAATAACAACTCATCTCAGTTCCTTGCAGATGCCATGTAATCTTGGAACATCCAGCATTATGAAACATCCCCATTACAAAAATGACTTCAATTGACAGTATCATGCTGAGAAAGAATTAAGATGTGAATGCTTCAGAAATAAAGGATAATAACCTTAAATCAATTCATATATGACAATATACCTGATTTCAAAATTTAAATCTGGTGTTTAAAATTCTACAAGACAGTGTCACTGATCTGTAATACACTTGTAAGTACTTATATATATATATATATATATATATATATATATATATATATCTATATTTTCACTTCAGAAGACTGAAAGCCCAAAATCTTGAATTTTAAAAGACTGAGACCAAAATCCTGAAAGTTCAGAAGACTGAAAACTCAAAATATTGAATCTCAAAATACTGAAAACAAGATACACAAACAAATAGAAGACAAACCATATTACTTTTCTCCATGTATAAGGAGGGGAGGGCAAGCCCACCTGCACCCGCCATGTGGAGGGCTGTGCCTCCCACACCCCCTGCTACTTAAATATATTAACTCTGAGATTACACTTTATTACCCTAACATGAGTTATGTTGTAGTATAGCAAGTTAGAAGGGGACATGACTAAAGTTACAACAGGCAGTCATGAAGCTCGGAATGGTATGTTTGCCATTTTGTTCTGTGGAGTGCGATCTTGGAGTTGATATATTTAAGTAACAGGGTGTGTGGTGAGCGCAGCCGCCCACATGGGTGATGCAGGGGGCTTCCCCCCTCCTTATACTTGGAGAAAAGTAATAAGGTTTGTCTTCTATTTGTTTCTGTATCTTGTTTTCAGTATTTTGAGATTCAGTATTCTGAGATTCAATATTTTGAGTTTTCAGTCTTTTGAACTTTCAGGATTTTGGTCTCTCTCAGTTTTTTGAAATTCATGATTCTGGGCTTTCAGTCTTCTGAAGTGAATATATATATATATATATATATATATATATATATATATATATATATATATACTGTATATGTGTGTGTGTGTGTGTGTGTGTGTGTGTGTGTGTGTGTGTGTGTGTGTGTGTAGTTTACTATCAAAATTTCAATTGCACATTCACCGCGTCAGACGGTCTGATCTCTGAACGCTGCAGATGTTGAACATTGATATTCTGGAATGCTAAATTTTGCCCCCTCTGGACCCATGGTAGCCCTTGTTTCTAAGTCCAAAACCTAGAGTGAATGTCGAAGTTCTGTGTTTTTTCAGAGATATGAAATTTCGGCATTCCAGTTTTCATGGATTTCATTGGCTAATACTACAGAACGGCAATGTGTAATCGAAATTTTGATAGTAAACTTATGTGTACATATCTATATGTTGCCATTTCAACACTGCAAATACTTGTATAAACATATATATATATATATATATATATATATATATCAATGCTGTGCTATCTTCTCTCCCAACAGATGAGGAAACACAGTATTGTGCGACCACTAGAACGTTTATTAGAAACAATAGTGCATAAAACTGCTTAATACAAAGTTATCATGTGAGTTAAGCGCTTTCACCTATATATCATAGGCTTCTTCAGAACTCATTCACATAATTAATACGCCATTTTAA